>NW_003852426.1:7343016-7367576 GCF_000181295.1 Otolemur garnettii
AAAAAAAAAAAAAAAAAAAAAAGCCAACCTACTGAAAGGCTAGGCCTCTTTTTTAGGAATGCCAAATTGTAAACACAAAGGAAAAATTTTTGAAGTGATACTCCAGTGAACACCTGAATAAGAAAGAGAAACATCTGTATTGCTGATGTGGAGAAAAGTTTAGTGGTTTGGATAGAAGATCAGCCACAGCCTTCCCTTAACTACAGCCTAATAGTTAGGGTTTAACATTCATTCCATGAAGGTTGAGAGAGGTGAGGAAGCTAGAGAAGAAAAGATGAAAGAAAGCTAGCAGAGGTTGGTTTGTGAGGCTTAAGGAAAGAAGCTTTCTCTATGATGTACAAGTTCAAGGTGAAGCCACAAAAGCTCGTGTAGAATTTGTGGTAAGCTATGGTAAGTTTCCTTGAACATCAAGCTAAGATAATTGAGGGTGGCCAAACTGAAATCATTTTTCTTTTCTGAGACAGTCTCTGTCACCTTGGGTAGAGTTCAGTGGTGTCATCATAGCTCACTACAACCTCAAACTCCTGGGCTGAAGCAGTTCTGTCTCAGTCTCTCAAGTAGCTGGGAATACAGGCGCATACCTTGATACTTGGCTAGTTTTTTTGGGTTTTTTTCCTTGTTTTTTAGTAGAGACGGGGTCTCATTCTTGCTCAGGTTTCAAACTGCTGGGCTCAAGCAGTCTACCCACCTTGGTCTCCTAGAGTGCTAGAATTATAGGTGTGAGCCACCTTACCCGACCATTCTAGATGCTATTAAGAATGCTCATTCATGAATTAGGGGTCAAAATGGGAGGAGGCCAAAATAACATCAGGAGTTTGGAAGAAGTTATGTATTCATTTTTTTAAGAGACAGTTTTCCTCTGTCACTCAGGCTGGAGTGCAGTGGTATGATCATAACATAGGTCACTGCAACCTTGAATACCTAAGGCTCAAACAATTCTCTCACCTCAGCCTCCCAAGTAGCTTGGCTAATTTTCAGGGTCTTGGCTATATTGCCCAGGCTGGTCTCAAATTTCTGGGCTTATGAAATCTCTCTTTCTTGATAACCCAAAGTGCTGCTGGGATTACAGGTGTGAGCCACTGTGTGTTAAAATGACAACAGCTGTGCAGTATCTTTAGAGCAATTGAGAATATTGTTCCTCTTTTGATTTTCTGTAGCATTTTATTCTCTCATGGAACTTTCGTTAGTCAAGACTCCTTTAGGAGTTACTATTTTTTCCCCTTACAATGTGCTCTTAATATAAAATGCAAACACTATAAAAGTTGAGTTGTATTTCCTGGTATTTGTGCTACTGTCATATTACTCCAAATGCATTATCTCAGTAAGGTGATGTTACTATGTTTAAACATTTATGTTTCTTTTGCAAACATAAGCAAATAAAAAAAATTATATTCATTTAAAAAAAACACAGATGGGGGTTAACTGTTCTACATGTAATCATTCAATTAATGTCCTTAAATGTCCTCAAGTAAACTTATTTTTCATTTCTTTTTTTTTAAAGAGACAGTCTCTCTCACCCTCCGTAGAGTACTGTGGAGTCACAGCTCACAGCAACCTCCAACTCCCAGGCTTAGGCGATTCTTTTGCCTCAGCCTCCTTAGTAGCTGGGACTAATAGGCGCCTGCCACAATGCCCAGCTATTTTTTTGTTGCTGGGGCCAGGTTTGAACCTACCACCCTCGGTATATGGGGCCAGCACCCTACTACCCACTGAGCCACAGGCGCCACCCTTTTCTTTTCTTTTGAAAAATCTTCTTTGGGGTGACAAAAGATTTAGAATACCCCATAAACTTACTGGATAAGTGATCGTAGGGTTTCAGAGGATTGACTATAACATTGAAAGAAGTTATGGGCAGTGCCTGTGGCTCAGTGAGTAGGGCACTGGCCCCATATACCGAGGGTGGCAGGTTCAAACACGGCCCCAGCCAAACTGCAACAAAAAATAGCCGGGCATTGTGGCAGGCGCCTGTAGTTCCAATTACTCAGGAGGCTAAGGTAAGAGAATCGCCTAAACCCAAGAGGTGGAGGTTACTGTGAGCTGTGATGCGACAGCACTCTACTGAGGGCAACAAAATGAGACTCTGTAAAAAAAAAAAAGAAGTTATACTATGGGTAAGGTGCTGTCAGACAGCATTGTGTGCTACAGAGAAATCTTTAATCAACGGAAGAGTCAGTATGGCAAACCTAAGAAATTCACAACCTTTAGAAACCACCCCCACCCTGGTGAGTCACTAGTCAGTAGCCATTAATATTGATGAAGACCCTCCGCCATCAAAAAGATTACAGGTCACTGAAGGTTTGTTTGGATGATCCTTAGCAGTTTTAAACAAAGTGTTTTTTAAATAAAGGTATATACTTTTAAAATACATAATACTTCTTTACACTTAACATAGTACAGTATAAACATCTTTTACATGCACTGGGAAACAAAAAAAATTGACTTGGCTTTAAATACAGTAGTCTGAACCTGTAATATCTTTGCACAAAACAGTTCCTCAAGTGTATTTTAGGAAAACTAGAACAGTCATAATTCAGTATAATTATTCAGTGTTTTACTAGACGAATGTATTCCTTTTACATTCTCTCTTCATAATGGACTTATTGTAAGTTGCCTGGCTTTTGTAAAACTTAAAGCACTTGGCTAGGCACGTGGCTCATGCCTATAATCCTAGCCCTCTGGGAGGCCAGGGCATGTGGATTGCTTGAGTTCAAGAATTTGAGACAACATCAAGTGGGAGTGAAACCCTATCTCTACTAAAAGTAGAAAAATTAGCCAGGCATTGTGGTGCCTGTAGTTGCCGGTACTGGGGAGGAGGCTGAGGATCCTCTGAGCTGGAGAGTTTGAGGTTGCTGTGCGCTATGGTGATGCTGGGGCACTCTATCCTGGAACAACAGAGTGAGACTCTTGTCAAGCACTTTGTATTTTATATCTGCATGGGCAATTTTTATGTTTCAGACATTTAATATCTGTCTTTCCCTAAAGCCAGTATGATGATCATTTAAAGAAAAAAATTAATTGCCCAGCCACCCACTAGGAGGCAGTACTGCCTACCCCTTTGAGAACCACTGTGCACATTTGTGTGAGGTTAGATATCTCCTTAGGATTGAGTCGTCATTGACTTCAAAGACTTTTCCACCAGGGCAATAATAATATACTTGTTATTTTTTTGTTAGTGATAATTGCTGTTCCTTGAGTTCTATGTGCTCCCTTTTTGCTAATCATATATGTATACCACCAGTACATTTAAACCTTACCACTTGAGGAAGGTTCTGTTATCCCATTTAGAACCAAGGCTTTGTCTAAGACCCATGCTAAATGTTTTGTGTGGAAAGAGTAGGATTTGGACAGAAAGTTGGCTATATAAAGAAAAAGAGCCAAGTACATAAAGGGACAAAGGCAGGAAACTAAAAGTTTCCATGTGGACAAATTAAAAACGCTATGAATTTGTTTGGAGCCTGGAATGGTAGAACATCAGAGAGCTACAGGGGACCTTAGAGATAATTAGAGATGGTGATTTTCTTCCTTTTTTTTGAGACAACAGAGTCTCACTTTGTCACCCTCGGTAAAGTGCTGTGGCATTGCAGCTCATAGCAACCTCAAACTCTTGGGCTCAAGCTAGTCTCTTGTCTCAGCCTCCTGAGTAAGTGGGTCTACAGGTGCCCACCACAATGCCCAGCTATTTTTTGAGACAAGGGCTCGCTTTGGCTCAGGCTGGTCTCGAACCTGTGAGCTCAAGGAATCCACCCACCTCGCCCTCCCAAGTGCTAGGTTTACAGGTTGCACCACCTTGTCCGGCCAAGAGGGTGATTTTCAAATTTTAATGTAGCCAAACTTTGGGGAGTGAAATTGTACCAATAAACATATAGAATATATAAAATGGTTTGAAGTGGTATAGCTTCTTGGAGGCCAAGGTGGGTGGATTGCCTGAGCTCATGGGTTCAAGACCAGCCTAAGCCAGAGCGAGACCTCATCTTTAAAAATAGCTGGGCATTGTGGCGGGCGCCTGTAGTCCCAGCTACTTGGGAGGCTGAGGCAAGAGACTCGCTTGAGCCCAAGAGTCTGAGGTTGCTGTGAGCTGTGACGCTGTGAGACTCTACCAGGGGTGACAAAGTGAGACTGTCTCAAGAAAACAAAAAAATGATACAGGTGTAAAAAGTATAACTTCTAATAGATAATATTGGCTTAGAAAGATAGGAAAAATGTTAGCTTGATGAATACAGTCTTAGATAACCACAGAGCCCAATTTATTATTGTGTTTTGATTATACAGAGAAATAAATGCAAATGGTTAACACTTTCTAACACCTTATTTTGCAATCATAGAGGTGACAGCATAGGAGGGTCCACCCCGCACAACTTAGAGGCACAAATAATATCACTTCGGTATGTTAATACGCATTTGGTGGAAGTTTTATGCATAAAAAATACTTTAAAATTTTTTTAGACTTTTTAACTCAATCTGAATGTCTGTGAGACCTCTGTAACCATGGTATAAGAATCCTTATGTTGCCCACTCCTTCACACTACAGATAAAGAACCTGAGGCCCGGCTTGGCACCTATAGCTCAACTGGCTAAGGCGCCAGCCATGTACACCTAAGGTGGTGGGTTCGAATCCCCAGCCCGGACCCGCCAAACAACAATGATGGCTGCAACCAAAAAATAGCTGGGCGTTGTGGCGGGGCGGGTGCCTGTGGTCCCAGCTACTTGGGAGGTGGAGGCAGAAGACTCGCTTGAGCCCAGGAGTTGGAGGTTGCTGTGAGCTGTAATGCCAGGGCACTCTGCCCAGGGGGACAGCTTGAGGCTCTGTCTCAAAAAAAATAAAAAGAACCTGAGGCCCAGGGAGGTGGAGTGTGAGGCTCAGACTCATGAAGCCCAGCTGGGGCCATCTCCAGGTGTTCAGCCTCCCGACTCTCAGTTTAGTGGGCTTTCTAGGTGACCAGGCACGGCATCTAGTGTGGCAGCGGCAGTGTGCTGTGTAGCCTGGCTCTTGAACCTCTTACCTTGAAAACGTCCTGGCCACTTGCCCATCTCCCAGTAGATAAAGCCTCAGACAGATGGCAAACAGTATTTGGCTCCAGGAATCAAGGCAGGTCTGATTCACCTTGTGGTTTGTTTTCAAGCCAGTCCCAAAAGCTGGCCCCTGATCCTCTGTTCTTTTTTATTCCTCCCCCACTGTGACCAGAGTGGGACTCTTGAGCAACAGGCAAGACACTTGTGAGCGTGGGAATTGCATCGGCTCTTCTGAGAGTTTTCTGGGCTGCAGCGGGACTTGTCTATTCCATTCCTCTGGGTGGTTTAGTGTTGCCCCATCAGCAGCAGTTTCAGTATCAGGGTGGGGCAACAGTGTGGGGTGGAGTGCTGTGTTACTAGGGCTGGCCCTGTTGACTACAGACGCTGACAACAGGTGGTGGCTCAGGGCACAAGAGAACAGGTGGACTACCCACCCCTAGGGTAAAATGCTAACTATTGGCATCTGCTTTTTGAAAGAAAAAAAATCTGCTTATAAATGGCTTTTAGAAATTTACCTTTTTTTTTTTATTTTGAGACAGAGTCTCTCACTTTGTCCTCCTGGGTAGAGTGCTGTGGTGTCCTAGCTCACAGCAACCTCAAATCCTTAGACTCAGGCTATTCCCTTGCCTCAGCCTTACCGAGTAGCTGGGCCTACAGACACAGGCTATTTTTTTTTTTTTTTTGAGACAGAGTTTCACTTTGTTACTCTCAGTAGAGTGCTGTGATGTCGCAGCTCACAGCACCCTCAAACTCTTGCCTCAGCCTCCCCAGTAGCCGGGACTACAGGCGCCCACCACAACAAACACCTGGCTAATTTTATTAGAGATGAGGTCTCACTCTGGCTCAGGTTGGTCTCAAACAACTAAGCTCAAGCACCTGCCTTAGCCAACCAGAGTGCTAGGATTATAGGTGTGAGCCACCATGCCTGGCCTAGAAATTTTAACTTTTAGACTTAGAACTTTTTACTTTTTAAAATTAGGACTTTTAAAGACATTTAACTTGCTCTTTTGTCTTTTTTTTGAGAAAAAGCATTTGTTAATTTTTTTTTTTTTTTAGATAGAGTGTTATTTGGTCATCCTTGGTAGAGTGCTATGGTGTCATAGCTCACAGCAACCTCAAACTCTTTTTGTCTCAAGCTCTTGCCCTGGGTAGAGTGTGTTGTATCATAGCTCACAGCAACTTCCAACTTTGGGGCTCAAGCTATCCTCTTGTCTCACTTTTTCTCTTTTTTAGTAGATGGGATCTTGCTTTTGCTCAGGCTGGTTTTGAACTGGTGAGCTTAAGCAGTCCACCTGCCTCGGCCTCCTAGAGTGCTAGGATTACAGGCATGAGCCACCTCGCCCAGCAACCAAAAACTCTTGGTCTCAAGCAACTACAGGTGCCTGCCACAACACTCAGCTATTTTAGAGACGAGGTCTTTCTCTGGCTCAGGCTGGTCTCAAACCTGAGAGTTCAGGGAAACCACCCCCCTTGGCCTCCCAAGTGCTAAGATTACAGGCGTGAGCCACTATACCTGGCCTATGTTAAATTTTTATTAGATGTTTCTTACCACAGTATAATCAGCATTTTTTGCTTAGAGAATTAGTTGTATTGAGTGGGAGAATATGATGTGCAAACTGTTTTGTGCAGAAACATGTTTTCAGAGTAAGTTCTTAACACTGAAGCCTTTCTGGTGGAACACGGTGCTGCCATTTAATAATGAATTCACCTGATCTTAACCCATAGCAAGTCCCCTGGAAACTGGTTCCTGGAGTATTGCTCTGATGGGGAGGGATTTTCTCAGAGCCTCTGGTAATGTTTCAGGAGAGGGAGAATGTTCTGCTCTCCCAGGGGTTGGGATGCGGACCTTGGTAATACTACCTACCATACGTTTATATACCTCTTCCTGGCACGTCACTGTGGACTTTCATGATAGGAACTTCAGTCTCCCCAGCTGTGGAGAGGGAGCCACGCTGCTTCCCTTCCAGGATTGTTGGGACAAAGGGCTGAGTGAGGTAACCCAGGTGAAGCACCAATTGTGCCTGGCCCTGAAGAGGCCCTGAAAGTCGCCATGCTTAGCCTTTCCCTTCACATGGTCAGCTCTACCTCCCTACCTTTGATTACTCACTTTTAATTCAAAGGTAACCCATGACCATGGTAGGAAGATGAGCACATGTACACAAAAAAGGAAGAAAGTGACCCAGTAGCTTCTGGTTTTTCTAGCCTGTTTTATTTGGTGTGGTTCGTATGGGAAGTTTCTTCATTTACATTTAGAGGTGATATGGCCCCACTTTGCAAATGAGGAAACTGAATTCCAGTAAGAGGAAGTGTGCCTTCTCCAAGGTCATGAAGATAGCAGGAAGGTTAAGCTGTGTCTGCAACCCCCAACTGTTGAGTCTAAGCCTGTAGTTCTAAGTGTCAGGACCATAAAGGGTCTCAGAGGCATTGTACACAGGTGGGTCTCAGGTACCTGCCCCTGAACAGCCCCCGATGTGGGATTGCCCTTGAGGTAGTTAACTACTACTCAACGAAGACAAACTCCTGCTTTGTGGCCTGCCATGTTCTAAAGTCTTGGGAATGGACAGTTTGTGAATAAACAGCCTGTCTTGGTGGGGTCTTTAGGCCTCTCAGTTTTGCTCCCCCAGGGATACTGAGCTTGCACTGTCCTCAGGCCTGCCAAGTGTGTTTTCATTCTGGGCTTTTCCCTCACATTAAAAGGTGCTCTTTACTCTGTTTTTGCTTTCTTCTGGTCTTTCCTGTTTTCTAACCAGCTGTGTTAGGGTTCCCAGCAAATGTTTCCATTGTTTTCTAAAGAGAAAGAAACATACACATTTCAATCAATGACTAAAGTGCACTACTATGTTAAACTTATGTATTGAAGTGGGTGAGGTCAAGTAGATTGCAGGCAAATTGTTTCCAAATTCTACAGATTGCCAAGAAGATGAAGATCTCAGCCAATAAACCGTAATTGTGTAATAATTGTAAGTAATCACTTGTGATTGGACTCCCCATAGGAGGTTGCCATACATTGGTTCAGGTGGCATTCCTACCCACCATGTGTGCCAACACAGCAGTCAGATCCCCTGGTCGTCCAGGGGCCAAGTGAAGGAAGACGGATCTTCAGTTAGTTTGCCCCTCTGAAGAAGGGGAACAGTTGGGGCTAAAGGGTGATGGTGTGATGAGCACCCCCCAGCATGTTGCACCCTAGAGTGAATGGAGCAATGACCGAGCGTCAAGCTCTGCTTCAGGCAGGGGCAGCCCTTTATAGGACACGAGTTTGCCAACATGGCCCTCAAGGTCTTTTTCAGCACCAACATTCTGGGATGCAGCTACTCCAGAAAATAGGGCTGCTGTGAGTATGGCAGGTCCAGTAGATCATCTTCTTGGAGGGGAAAGGAAAATATTAGGTGCACGTAAGGGGTGGCAAGTCATCTAAGGATAGGTTTTTTGTTTTTCAGGGATCAGGCAAATGTTAGTATTTGATCAAAATATTAGGATATTCTCTTAAAAATTATTTAATCCTCATGGAGCTCTTACTGTCCTATGTCCATTGTACAGATGTGGGAACCAAAGCTTAGAGGATGAGAATAAGACCCCAGAGTGAGGGATTGCTATAGCCTGGACTAGACCCCAAGCAGGCAGGCAGACTTCTCTGCCATGCGTATGCCTAGCATCAGGGTTCGCATTGGTTCAGAGGCTGCTTAGTGAACACAGACACCCATGAACCCCTGGAGAAGGCAGGTGCTTTTTTCAGAAACAGCCAGTGGGTGTTAAGGTCACAGTATGGGAGAAGGATGCCAATGATGACTGAAGACAATGGGCCAGGCATTATCTCCAGCGCCTTTAGCTTATTGCTTGTTGTTCAGATCAGCATCAAGAAAGCTTTGCACATTTCAGGCAGCACATTGGGATTGAGGTCCTGTGGCCATCTCAGGGTCTGGAGACCTAGATTTGGCTCCTGGCCAGTACCATTATGCAAGCCTGGACAAGTTATTTTAATACTTTGCTCCTTGAGCCTTGTATAAAATGAAAGTAAATTATACTACTTCATGGAGCTATTACGGGATCAAATGAAAAAAAACCATAAAAAACTACTGGGCACTGAGTAAGGCATTGCTGAACTGTATTAATCCATTTAATCTTCACAATTCTCAGAGAGTAGGTGCTGTTACTATCCCCATTTTAGGAAACAGACACAGAAGGGCTAAGGAACTTGCTCAGTGTTAATAGCAGTAAGTGGGGAAGCTAGGATTGGAACCCAGAAGTGTGGCTTTCAGAGTAGGTGTTCATTAAGAACCCATTGGGTAAATTAAAGAATTCTAGGGCTAGTGAATCCTATCCGACAGCTTTATGAATGTCACAGACAATTCAAGGTAGGCAAGACCCTGAACAGGCCTTAGTTTAACCTGGATGAGGACCCAAGGGGTCAGAGGGTGAAAGATCTGACAGGTCCTGGTAAGTCTAGCAGAGCTGAGGTGAGGACCCAGGCCTCAGGACAGGTTGTCCATGGTCCACAATCCTGAGTTTATGTTCTAGGAAATACAACTCAGGGAAAGAAGTTCACTCACTTTCAGGATCATTAATGCAGAGAGGCTCAATGAACTCTTTAAGGGACTACCACACTCCAACATGTTTTATCCATTAACCTTGTTCCAAACATTAAATAATATATCCAGAGTGTTACAAATGGTAATGAAATAAAACAACACCATGCAATACTGTGGCAATCCATGCCTACAAAACACTGCACATAAAGATATGCCAGGATGACCTCCCATGGTGCAGGGGAGTGGAAGTAGCCACAAATCAAGAGAAATACTAGGCAGTCCCAGTGATGAGAGCAAGCCACCACCTGGGGAATAGGGCTAACTCATCCTACTGCACCTGAGGACTAAAAATAAAATTGAATAAAAATGAGATGATGAAATCACTCTGCCTGAAACATTGGTGCTAAGCTCAAGGAGGAAAGGTGGGGACACATCCTAGGCTGCCTCATCGAAGCAGAGGAAGAGTGTCCCAGGTCCGTCATAGCCACTTCCACGTGCTCAAACTACAAGCCAAAGGCCACAGACCCTCCAAAGCCTTAGGGAAGAAGTGAAGTGCAGTGCCAGGATAGTCAGAGGTTGCAGTCACCTGCTGTCACACCTCACCAAGACTAGCCAAATCCAATATTAGAACCTCAAGAAACTACAGACATAGTAAAGTAATCCTGTGATTGTACGATGGCTGTAAACCTCATCCACCATGAGGGTCCCAACCATCTCCCATGCCAGCAGAGTGTACCTGTGAAACACGGGTCAGACCTCCCAGTGGTGAAGGAAGGGGGGCTCCTCGCTCCGTTTGCCCCTTTGTAGAAAAAGGGCAGTTGGATGCTGACCTCCCCTAACAGCCCAGCTGGCTTCGAGAACCTTCTGGGAAGTGGTAAACCCCAAGACACAGCACGCAGTTCTGGGCTCAGGTCACAAGGTGGCGGCATGAGGAAGAAAACAGGTTCCAGGCCTAAGCCTGTCTCGGGGAAGCAAGGGGGTGGGGTTGGAGGGGTGTCCTTCAGGAACAGCTCATTTATTAAACATAGTATGAGACAGAAGCCTGATAATGCCAGGGGCTTGCGAAGAATGACAAGAGAAAACAGATGTGATTTTCTAGACAGTAAATCCCCATGCCTGTCCTCACCTGTTTACCACCAGAGGTGAGTGACCGTGTGTCTGCTCATGCGTGCGTGTGCGTGAATGTGATCACGTATGTGTGTGACTGTAGTGTGACTGGCAGGGTGGGGCGTGCCGGCAGGAGTGTGAGTGTGTGGAGGGTAGTAGGAAGGGGAAGCAGCAGGCTCAGGTGTCGCCAGAAAGGCTGGGAGGAAACTATAAACCTGGGCAATGTCCTCCTTATCAGCAAGCCCTTCTGGGTCAGTGGGAGCAGAGTGCAAAGTGCATGCAGATAGCAGCTCCTGAGAGGCGCAAGCATGGCTGAGAGTTGCCGAGGAGGAGGTGGGGGTCCACCCGATGGGAAGGGAAGAGCCCACATTAAATCCACTTAGCCCCAACCCTGGGCCCAGCAGAGCTGGCTTCCATCAGCCCCGCCATTTTCAAGCGGTAGTGGCAGGAGTCTTTCTGCATCTCAGTTCCCCCACCTGTAAAATGACAAAAGTAAGGGAGCCTACCTCCTTGGCTGTGAGGATAAAGAAGGCTTTGTAGGCTTGGTGCCTGTAGTTCAATGGTTAGGGTACTGGCCACATACACCAGGGCTGGTGGGTTCAAACCCAGCCTGGACCTGCTAAACAACTACAACAAAAAAATTACTGGGTGGCGCCGGTAGCTCAGTCCTCAAGGGCGCTGGCCATATACACCTAGGCTGGCGGGTTCGAACCTGGCCTGGGTCTGCTAAGCAACAATGACAACCAAAAAATAGCTGGGTGTTGTGGCAGGCACCTGTAGTCCCAGCTACTTGGGAGGCTGAGGCAAGAGAATCACTTAAGCCCAAGAGTTTGAGGTTGCTGTGAGCTGTGATGCTATGGCACACTACCCAGGGCAACAGCTTGAGACTCTGTCTCAAAAAAATAAAAAATAATTCATCCGAGTTATTTTGGGTGGCACCTGTGGCTCAATGAGTAGGGCGGTGGCCCCGTATACTGAGGGTGGCAGGTTTGAACCTGGCCCTGGTCAAACTGCAACAAAATAATAGCAAGGTGTTGTGGCGAGCACCTGTAGTCCCAGCTACTTGGGAGTTTGAGGTTGCTGTGAGCTGTGATGCCACAGCACTACCGAGGCTGACATAGACTCTGTCTCAAAAAACAAACAAAAACAACTTTGTATATAATGTTCTTGGAAGAAGGCCAGGTCCATGAGCACGGTGTGGTATGGCCTAGTCTGTGTATGGTGGGCAGAAAAGCCTGTGTAGAGTGTGTCCCACAGCTGCCACTCAAAAAAGTCAGTCTCTTGTCCTCTGCTCACACCTGGCTTTCAGGGAGGACTTTCCTAATGGTGGACTGGGCTTTCTTAGGAGGTAGTGAGGGCCCCATCCGCTGCCTGGAGGGGGCTGTAAAAATGCTGACCTTCTAGATCTACCTCCTGCTTCTGACACTGCCTTTTCCAGGATGTCTGAATGTTGGCTCATGCATACTGCAGGCTCAAGTTTCACTCTTTTTTTGAGGACTGGGTGGAGAGCTTTTGGTGTCATTGGGGATTACTTTGAAACTACTGCCTCACATTGGGAGCTGGCTTGAGTCAACTGGTCGCCATGGAATTTCTTTTTTTAGTACATAAATAGCCAAGTTTTAGGCAGCTGTTGTCCTGTCCAGGGCAGAAAGCAGCCCGTTGATGTGGAGCTGCCTGGCTCGTGTTTCTTGGGCAAACAGATGCCATGTCTCTCAGCTCACCAATTAAAGAAGCCCAGAAAATGTGGCTTGGAGACCACATGTCTAGGTATGTCTAGTTATTTGGATGGCTTTACCTGGGAAGCCCTTTCTGAATGTCAAAGCCACAAGATAAAGGACATATATAGTAGCTAGGGTGCTGCACTTTGCAGAGGCCACCCCAGAGGCAGTGAGCACTAAGTGCCAAGAAAAGAAACTCTGTTTTGGAGCCAAAGCATTAAAAACAAAAAAGCCACAAACCCCTGAGCCTTTACTGAGTGCTTGTTTTGTGCAGGTTCTGAGCCCAGGAGGGGAGGCTGGGGTGGGTGGCTGGGAGTCTGGAGCTGCCAAGTTTTAAGTAAAGGTGGGAATTATGTTAGATGGGATAAGGGTCCTTTGAGAGGTGGGAGGAGCATGAATGAGCAAAGGCATAGAGGTAGCAATGTATAAAGTCTGTTATGGGAAAGAGTTTGGACAGATAGTTTACGGAACAGAACATGTGAACACATACTAATTAAGCAGCTACTATGTGCTAGACACTTCTAGCATGTGGAGAGTTGGTGAACCACCATCAGTTACAGACATTTGAGGGAATAACAACCATATAAATGAGAGCTAACATTTCTTGACAGCTCATGACATGCCAAGCACTATTTTAAGTGTCTGTGTATTTACTCATTTAATGCTCAAGACACCCACATGAAATAGTATCATTATTACCTCTATTTCACAGATGAGGAAATGAAGGCACTGGATGGATGGGCAGAATTCAAACCCAGAGCCTATGGTCTGACTATCTGTCCCTACTCCACAACCCTCAGTAAAGAAGTAGCCAAAGGTCGGCGGTGCCTGTGGCTCAAAGGAGTGGGGCGCAGGCCCCATGTGCTGGAGGTGGCGGGTTCAAACCCAGCCCCGGTCAAAAACTGCAAAAAAAAAAAGTGGCCAAAGGTTCTGTTGGGTGGGTTACTATGGGTGGGTGTGGAGAGGGTGGATGCCAGCCTGGGGGTGGGGGGAGCTAGGGGCTTTAGGAGATTAATCTGGGGTGGTGTTTGGAATGGATCGGGGGACAGGTGGTTAGAGGGACATGGGGCCTCACTGAGGAAAGGAAGAAGAGTGAAGACGGAGAAAGATCAGTAAATAGGTCTTGGAACAGTCCTCAGGCTGTACCTTACCTGGAATTAGTGAACTTGGCAGAAATTATTCTGTCCTCAGTCAAAGAGTACTGATAACCAGGTTCACTGTGGATTATTCTTTTTATTGTCATTAATTGCAATTCATGAGGAAGGAGGGGCCTTTCCAGGGGCTCCCAAACTCAGCCAGATGATGCAATGATGCTTTGCACAATGTCTAGCTTCAAACCTTCTCTCCAAATTTAGTGTTCAGGTGAGTCTCAGACCCACTTCCATTCCCCCCTCCATCCCCTCCTGGTCCCTCTCCCCTTCTCTGCCTTCAGGACCCTTCATATTGCTTCCTGAGAAATTGTGGCACCAGCCCCCACTAGTGACCAACCTGAAGGCCTCTTGCACAACCAGAGCTGTGCTTTTATACAGGTGGCACCACGGTTCTTGTCTCCCTGCCTGCCGACCTCTGCCATGCCTGCCCCAGTCTCCCAGAGGTGTAAGCCAGATCCCTGTTCCAACCTCAGCTAGTTTTCATCTATGTTTCCTGAATGGATGTAGGCTCTCACTCTGGCTTAGGTAAGAGCAGCCAACTCTATTTTTTGGCTGCCACCACCCAGCTGCTGCCAGTCCAGCCTCTTAATGTGGCCCTCCCCACAGCTGCATATATGCCATTAGCCAGCTCTGCCAAGCCTCTTTCTCCCTGTGCACTGCCTCAGGGAAAGGCCCTGTCTCCTGAAAGCCCAGAAGGGCCTGGACCCTCAGGCACTGTGTGACTTACCCACCAGGGTCCCATCTCCCCGTGTCACCTTTAGCCCTGCTCTTTTTTGCTCAGCCTATCTCTGCTCTGAACCTCAAAGTTCACTTCCAACTTTATGCACATACCTCCCTTTGGGGCAGGGCAGGGATAAGGGGTCAGGTGCTGGAATGAGCCGAGAATGTCAAGAATGAATTTCAAGGTTCTTTAGAACTTCTTCAGCCTGGCATAGTCCTTGAGGGCTGGGGATTCCCGCCTGGGACTTTTTCCAATATTCTGCCAGCTGTTTCTTCTCTTTCAGTGGTTTTATTATTTTTCTTTCTGTTCCAACTCCTCCTTTCACTTTCAGTATGGCAGCTTGGCCAGAATGGTGGAGGAGGGTGGGAACTTGGCATTTGCTGAGTTGGGAGCTGTGGCCATGGGCAGCTGTGCCAAGGGAGGGGATGGGATGCAGGAGGAAATGGGAGTGGAACAGAGGAAGTGAGACCAGACCAGCACTAGGGTGGCCTCTTGTTTTTTGGTGATTTTTATGTCATTCAGCTCTGGGCAGAAGGCCTTGTTTCCAGAAGGCCCCTGTCAAAAATCCACATCTGTTACTCGTGAGGGTGACACATTAACCCACTAACACCAATTCACTTGTCAGAGGTGCTGGCTGTTGCCTAACAGAGCAGAGGCCAAAGAGAAGGGCACACTGAACAGATAAGTTTTGAAGGAGAGAAGGGTTGGGGGCATGGAGTGTGTGCTTGGAGATGTGCCATAGCGCTCTGAGCACAGCGGGGTGGTGACAGATACCCGGGGGTTTGGGCAAAAGGGAAGAACCCGTACCTAGGAAGACTTTGTTCATATCATAATTAAGTTCCAAGATGGTGAGTAGGGTCTCTCTTTTTTTTATTTTTTGAGACAGAACCTCAAGCTGTCCCCCTGGGTAGAGTGCCGTGGCATCACAGCTCACAGCAACCTCCAACTCCTGGGCTCAGGCGAGTCTCCTGCCCCAGCCTCCCAAGTAGCTGGGACCACAGGTGCCCACCACAATGCCCGGCCATTTTTTGGTTGCACCTGTCATTGTTGTTCGGTGGGCCCGGGCTGGATTCGAACCCACCACCTTGAGTGTACATGGCTGGCGCCTTAGCCACTTGAGCCACAGGCGCCAAGCCGAGTAGGGTCTCTTGGTGAGATAATTTCCTTGGTGTGATGTTGGCACCAGAGCCCTGAACTGTGACATTGGGTCTCCAAATTGGTCCCTTGGACAACCTCCTGCTGGGACAGCCACTGGCCCCCAGAATCAGGTAAGGATTAAATTTAGCCACATGTAACGGAAAGGAAAAACAAGTAGCTTAAACCGGAGAAATGCTGATTTTCTCTCATGTAAAAGAACTCTGGAGACAGGAAATCCTGGACATTTTCAAATAAGACTTAAAAGACTAGAGATACCTAAGGACCACTCGCCTTTCTGGCTCTGCTTCCAGGCATTTTCCTGAGCAGGTGGCTGGCTCTGGATGGATAATTGCACCCTGCCTGGGCTTCCTTCCCTCCAGGTCTCACTTCCCCACCTCACCACCCATGCTTCCTGGGCTTACCTTCCAAATCCTTGTGTTGGGGTCTGCACCTCAGGGGAACCTAAACCAAGATGCTTACATTATTGAGCACGTACTCTGTGCCAGGCGCCTCACAGGCAGGCATCGTCTTATTTCTTCCTCAACTCTGTGTCGTGGGATGTTATTAAGTCCCATTTTTGGGATGGGACTATAATTTACCCAAAGTTGCTCACCACTGAAGCCAAGACTCAAACCAGGCTGATCATTTTGTGTTATTTCCTTAGGACAGATCCCTAAACCTGAAGTCCTGGGTCAAAACACATTTTTAGGTTTTGGACCTGCTCTGCCAAACCATCTCTGAGTTAAGTCAAACCAAATTGCCCCCCACTACCCCAAGAACAGTGTGGGGGGCCACCCAGGTCTCATATCCTGACAGTCAAGGGTTTTCTTTTCTTTTCTTTTTTTTTTTTTTATTGAATGGTAACTGTGTACATTGATGCACTTTGGGGGTACAGTGTGGTGTTTTCATACACAATCCAAGACACTTCCATCAAACTGGTTAACATAGCCTTCATATAACTTTCTTAGTTATTATGTCAAAACATTCATATTCTACTCATAGAAAGATTCACTTGTACCCTTGCAAGATGAACCACAGAAGTGAACCCTCGAATCCCTCTCCCTCCACCCTCTCCCCCCTCCCTCCCCCCTCCCCATATCCCCAGTCAAGGGTTTTCAACTCATTTCAGTTCAGGCCTTGTGAAGGCATTCCTCTCAAATATGGGAGGATGGCAATCCTCCCATAACTTCCCTCTGGATGTTTGGAGAACTAACTTGCCACTCCTTCAATGCAGGCGTGCTAAGTTGGCATTCCAAACGCCTACGGGTGGCAGGGATGCATGTGGGCTGCTGGAAGTAGGCATCAGAATCCCCCTCTCATAAGCTATTTCAAACATCCCAAGAGAGCATAAGGCCCTATGGTCTGGCTCCAGGATGGGGCTGCACCGGCCTAATGCCTTTATAATAAAACTCCTTTACAGAGCTTTATAGTTTTCTGAACACTTTCACATCAGGGAACTCCTTTGAGCCTGTGAGATGGGCTGAGCCGGACGTCACTATCCCCATTTTATGAATGATGAAGTTGAGATTCTGATTAAAATCACTAGTCAAAGTCACATGCTGTAACAGTGCTTGTTGAACATTCTTACATACCAGACACTGTATGAGGCTTTTTTTTTTTTTTTTTTAAGACAGAGTCTCACTCTGTTGCCCTGGGTAGAATGCCGTGGCATCAGCCTAGCTCACAGCAACTTCAAACTTCTGGGCTCAAGAGATCCTCTTGCATCAGCCTCCTGAGTAGCTGGGACTACAGGTGTCCTCTATGACACCTGGCTAGTTTTCTATTTTTAGTAGAGGCAGCTCTTGCCCTTGTTTTTCTTGAACTCTTGCTCTTGCTTTTCTTGAACTCCTGAGCTCCAAGGATCCTCCCACCTTGGCCTCCCAGAGTAGTAGAGTTATAGATGTGAACCATTGCACCCAGCCTGTGTGATACTCTTTATCCAAGTTATGTCTTTCAGCTCTCACAAAACCCCTTCAGGTGGTCAACTGCATAACAAAGCTGGATTTGAACCTGGCTATTCAACTCCATGCCTACAAATTCTCAACGTATGGTCCCTAGGCCTGGAGCATTGGCTGGGAACTTGTGAGAAATGCAGTCTCAGGCCCCATCCTGGACCTCCTGAATTAGAACCTTGGGGTGAGTTTCAGCAGTTGATGGTTTAACATACCCTCCGGGTGATTCTGATGGCCTCTCAAATACATTCTTATAATTTGATGGATTTCAACCTTGCCTTCGCAGTGGGATCACCTGGGGAACTTTACTAACTGTCCATGCTTGGCAGAACCAGAATCTCTGGGGTGGGGCGCAGGCACCAGTATTTCTAGAAGCTCCCTGATGAATCTAACGTTCACGTCACTGCCTTTGACGTGTACTGAGGGCAGCATGCCCTCAAAGGCTCCATGTTTGATCAGAATGTTCTAGAGTAGCAGACAGGGCAGCCTGTTCCATTTGGCTGTTCCTCAGTCCTGGAGGGAATGAGGGAAGACTTAAGAGTTCAGGAAGGAGAGACTCTGGGGATTCAGCCCCTCCTTTCTGAGAGCCTCCCACAAGGGCCAAGGAAGCCTGCATCCCTGGCAAGGCCCGGAGACCACAGCCCTTTGTCTTGGCATTTGCCCAGCTGGCAGTTGTATGTGGAGCCGTGGCTCTTTTGTTTGTGTGGTTTAACTGTTGACCTAGTTTTTCCATTGCTGATTAGATATCCCTGTGAACAGCACATCCATCTCTAGTCCACGGGAGTCATGAAAAATGGGCTAAAGCAGTTGTTTCTCTTAAAGTTGAGGCAAGTCAGGGGTGTGGGGGCCTGGCTCCTGCATCTCACTGCCTCACTCTGAGCCTCAGGTTTGAGGGTTCGGTGAGAGCATCAGTCAGGGTCCAGTCAGGAGACAGAAACCACAGCAGTTATTTTAACAGAGAATCTAATATACAGAACTGTCAATTAGGTAGTGAAGAATTGAAAAGTCAAAAAGAAAATGCTGAAGTATCATGACAGTCACAACAGGAAGTCTCTAGTGCTTCTCCAGGGCTGGAGGAACCCAGGGAAAAGGTTGGAATTGTTATAACTTAGAAGCACACAGGATGGTCCCATGGAGCTGAAACCCAGACCTGGAGGAGGGGTTGCCAGCTGCTGCTGGTGGTGGTGTCTCTGAGGGGAAACCATGAAGCTGGTTTGCTGAATACTGGAAAAAACACAAACTGGAATCAATTGCTACTCCTGGAATGAACTGTTGTTATCACATGGAAAGAACATTTCTGGGTTACTCAGGAGGCTGAGACAAGAGGATTACTTGAGCCCAAGAGTTGGAGGTTGCTGTGAGCTACCTGCTGTGAGCTCTCTGCATTTCTGGGGTAGGAGGATGCTGGGGCAGCTGGGTTTCTGGCTGTTTAAATTTTCCCTGCCCAGAGGAACTGTTCATCTTCACCTGAAGGCTTGTATGGTCCTATCTCTCAGTTTTCTTCTTTCCAGGACCAATCCTGGGTTTCTGGGTGCCAGAGCCATAGATGTAGTAACAGAAGACACATTCATTGAAAAACACACATACCTGACTGTACTCTAAACATGTCGTATGCATGAACTCATTTACTCTTACCTTTATGTAATAGACAGGGAACCTGAGGCATAGAGAAATTTACTAACTTTCCTAAGGTTATTATTTAGCTAATAACCAGCAGAGCCTGAATACGAACCCAAGTAGAGCGGCTCCACTACCCATATTCTCCCCAATTCCCCATCATTGCTTCAATCCTAGAAAGACAGAACTGTTAGCAGGTGACTACAGTATAGGATGCCATGTGGGAATGGGTGGGGAGGGCCTCACAGAGGTGGTAACTCATCTTGCTCATTCATTCCCTCAATAAATCTTTAGCCTGGAGAGCAATGATTTAGCAGCTCTTGGGAAAACACAGACCTTCAACTTTTTCTCCCCAGGTTCTTTCTGTGAAAACTGTGATCACAGGGATTTGTTGTAAATGTAGAAATGAGAGAGCCCACCAGGCACGGTGGCTTTTGCCTATAATCCCAGCTACGTGGGAGGCTGAGGTAGGAGGATTGAGATACACCTAGACCCTGCTCAAAAAAAAAAAAAAAAAAGGAGAGGAAAGGAAGGAAGGAAGGAAGGAAAGAAGGAAAAGAAATGTGAGAGAGTGCTTCCTGAAGGAAATGATGATTGGCTGGGACAGAAGGACAGAGCTCTAGGGAGAGGGAGCAGCATGCACAGAGGCCCTGAGGTGGGGCGTGCTCCTTCCTCTGGCTGGCCCTCTCAGGCATGGAGCTCCCTTCAGGACACCCAACACTCCCATTTGGAGCCCTATAACCAACCCCTCCTATGTCATCGTGCTGAGGGCTGGTCATCACCCTCTAGGGCAGGGCCAGCCTCCCCGAGCTCCAAGTAATAAGCTGGGCTCAGGACACTCCTGAGGGAGGCCTGGAAAAGCCTCAAAAGCTGGCAGCTGGTCTAGAGACCACCAGGGACAGTCCTGTGGGCTAGGGAGTGAGGTAAGTCCCCAGTGCGTGGAGAATAAGTAACCAAGTGCACCATATAAATGATCACTATAAAAAGAAGCCTCAGAGCAGATGAGGCACAAACCACTCCGCCCCACTCTCCACCCCGCCGGAGCTTTAGGAATCTGGGAGCACTAGACAGACACCAAATAACTCCCACGCTTTGTGTGGGAAGGCAGTGATTAAGCTGATTTTATAAGGAAAGGAAAAGGCAAGGCTAGAAAGGAACATCACTGTTTGGGGTGGCTTCTCAGCCTGACCCATTTGGGAGGTTGCTGCGCCTTTGTGATTTCATGTGTGGTCCAGAGAAACTTTGGGTTCAGTAGGGCAGACCCCAGCCTCCTAATGGTCCAAATGAGAGATGGAGAGCAGAAGAGGAGAGGGAACCATCCCTACATTGGTCCCCAATGCCTTCTTCTCCGCCCTGTTTACAGAAAACAAAGTGCCTTTGGCTGACTCTGGACTGGTTCCCCTGAAGCAATTAGAGCAACCACTAACAGTGCTCCGGGAGAAGGGCTCCGGCCTCCCCCACCCTGTGCCCATGCAGCAGCTGAAGGCCCAAGTGGGGGCCCCATGCTTGTGTCTGTGGGATCTGCATGCCTGGCCTGTCCCCAAGCCCCCTCCCCCACCCCAGCTAGCCATTCAAGTTTCCATGGGCCCAACCTAATCAAGCATTGAGGGCTGTGTCATCCTCATTACTCTCCCTGGGAACATCTGATTAGGAAGAACATCATTGAATGGGCCCCTCTGATTCCCAATGGGAAACGAGCCCCTCCCTTCCTGACCCCCGTGCCTGAGGTAGGCCTTTCAGCGGAAGCACCCAACCAGAGGCTTTGTACAAAGATGATTTGGATTCCCTGAGCCTCTTTTCCGGAGCAAAGGTGAGGGTGTGTGCACAAGTCCCTGTTGTGCCCTGTTGGGTTGGGGGCCCTCAGGGTGCCACCACCCATCTGTCATGCTGACTATGCCCTGAGGCTATTGGAGGACAGGGGAACCCCTGAGGGGTGGGATGCCATGGGCCAGGGCCCAGGGTCTTGGGCAAGACTCGGTGGCTGACAGATAGGTCAGCCCCTGTTGATTTGTTAGGGACCCAGAAGACCATCCTGCTTACCTTAACACCACTTGCCACCATCTTCCCTACCAGTCCCCTATACTGCTTGGGTTGCAGGCCTGGGGAGTTCTCTTTCCCCCTTCTACCTGGTTCCCACAAACCTCACCCCAAGTGGGCAGTTCTGGGGGTTGCAGCCAGTTCATATAGGCTTACAAGAGCCGATTATTAAATATTCAGGAATTATGTGAGCTGGTTGTTAAACACAGCCATCATTAAAAATTAAATTGTATGGAACAGTGTTTCTCAACCATTTGTTCACTACTGCCTCCTCAGGAGCTGTTTAAGATGTTTTTTCTCCTTTAGTTTCCTACTGTCACTGCCTCCCCTTCATGAAATTTTAATATCACAGATATTCTATATATCTGTTTATGTACTGGGTGTGTATATCTGTGCTTTATATATAGAAGGATAAGATTATATACACATATATATTTTAATATATTTATGTATATATTTTTTGAGACAAAATCTTGCTCTGTCACCTGGGCTAGAGTATAGGGGCACATCATAGCTCATTGCAGCCTCAAACTCCTAGGATCAAGCAGTCCTCTTGTCTCAGCTGGTACTATAGCTTTGAGCCACCCCACTCCGCTAATTTTTTTTTAATTTCTTTTTTTTTTTTTTTTTAGAGACAGAGTCTCACTTTATTGTCCTCAGTAGAGTGCTGTGGTGTCACAGCTCACAGCAACCTTCAACTTCTGGGCTTAGGCGATTCTCTTGCCTCAGTCTTCTGAGTAGTTGGGACCACAGGTGCCCGCCACAATGCCCGGCTATTTTTTTGTTGGAGTTTGGCCAGGTTTTGTTGCAGCTGGGTTTAAACCCGCCACCCTCAGTATATGGGGCCTGTGCTCTACCCACTGAGCCACAGGTGCCACCGTTTAATTTCTTTTGTAGGGATAGTTTCTTGTTATGTTGCCCACCCTGGTTTTGAATTCCTGGCCTCAAGTGATCGCCGAACCTCAGCCTCCCAAATGGGGGCATTATAGTCATGAATCACTGTGCTAGGCCTAGATGTTTTAAATTCTCCACTAAGAATAATCTTCGTTGCAAATATATGATATAAACTCAAAATTAAAAGGCCGGGCACATTGGCTCATGCCTGTAATCTCAGCACTCTGGAAGGTTGAGGTGGGTGGATTGCCTGAGCTCACAGGTTCGAAACCAACCTGAGCCAGTGTGAGACCCCGTCTCTAAAAATAGCCAGGCATTGTGGCAGGCACCTGTAGTCCCAGCTACTTGGGAGGCTGAGGCAAGAGAATCACTTGAGCCCAAGAGTTTGAGGTTGCTGTGAGCTATGATGCCGTGGCACTCTACCAAGGGCGACAAAATGAGACTGACTGCCTCAAATATAAATAAATAAACTCAGAATTAAATAAATTACATTAAATACAAAGTTAATATATACTAACAACTTGTTGCTTCGTGTTATTTTACTATTATTGATTCTTTTAAGGTTATGGGTATATCTTTTTTTTTCCCTGTAGAAAGCTGGGTGTACAATATTTACCAGCATACCACTAGGCAAGTCTTTCAGCAAAATAATAGGCACTACGAGAGGTGATCAATTTCAGTAAAAATAAGAAAAAAGGGTTTGTCCAGCAAAAAACTCACTCAAACACAGGAGGGCCTGGAGAATTCCAGTGGATGCAGGGAAGGAGGAAAGAGCAGCCCAAGAGCAGCTGGGGAGGACCCTTTGATGCTGACTCCATATTGGCTGAAAGGTGTCTCTCTGTATGGAAGTTTTTAAAAATGGGGAGAAAATAATACATACACACATATATATATAACAATGCATGTATATGTATGCACGTTCTAGGAGTGCTTGTACCTAGCAATGACCTATTTCTTCCTCAGTGTGGTATGCACTTTATATTCCTTTAGAGGTCAGGGACATAAGGTTAAGAACTCACTGTCCCATTTCCTTCCAGCGTCTCATGTCTAGAGAATCCTACCGACACCTGAATTTCCACTTTGAACAGCCCACTGGGCCCTCCAGGGACCATAGAGGAACGGAAGACACTGCTTGCCTGGCCTTGAAGAGAGGGAAGGACGAGTCTGGAGGATAAACAGTGTGCAAGTCGCCTCACTTCCCATCTCCCAGCCTCATTCTCCTCCCCAGTGACATGGGAGGAGTAGACTGGAGGTTCTCAGTGGGCCCATCCAGCACACACCATTCTGGCCTGGAAAGCTGTCTCCTCTTCCTCCTATCTGGACAAAGCTATGAGGCCTTGACCAGGCACGTCCTCCTCCCACTCTTCCAGCCTCACTCATCTCCTGTCTGCCTAGCAGGCTGTACTTGTAAAACTCAGTCCCGTGGCTTCAACCACAGAAACGCGATATGCGAGGAGGCAGAGCATGAACTCAAATGTTACAAAGCTGAACACAAATGCTAGGACATCCTTTGTCAGCAGATGGACCAGGAACCATTACTTGGCTGATCCCAACACCAGCCTCCTCATCTTTAAAACAGGAATAAGGTGCCAAGTGCCTGAGCTGGGATGAACACACACTAGCTGATGTGCTGCACATGTGGTAGGTCCCTGTTATGGACTAAACTGTGTCTCCCAAATTCACTTGTCCTAACCCCCAGTACCTTTGAATGTGAGTATTTAGAGATCAGAGCCTTTATTTATTTATTTATTTATTTATTTTTTGAGATAGAGCCTCAAGCTGTCACCCCTGGGTAGAGTGCCATGGCATCAGCAACCTCCAACTCCTGGGCTCAAGCGATTCTCCTCCTCTGCCTCCCAAGTAGCTGGGACTACAGGTGCCCGCCACAATGCCTGGCTATTTTTTGGTTGCAGCCGTCATTGTTGTTTGGCGGCCTGGGCTGGATTGGAAGCCACCAGCTCAGGTGTATGTGGCTGGCGCCTTAGCCGTTTGAGCCATAGGCACCTAGCCAAGATCAGGGCCTTTAAAGAGGCAATTAAACTGGACATGGTGGCACATGCCTGTAGTCCCGGCTACTTGGGAAACTAAGATAGGAAGATCACTTGAGCCCAGGAGTTCAAATCCATCCTGGGCAACATAGAGAGACACTGTCACCCTTGGTAGAGTGCCGTGGCGTCACACAACTCACAGCAATCTCCAACTGCTGGGCTTAGGCGATTCTCTCGCCTCAGCCTACCAAGTAGCTGGGACCACAGGCGCCCGCCACAACACCCAGCTATTTTTTGTTGCAGTTTGGCAGGAGCCCGCCACCCTTGATAAGGGACCAGTGCCATACCCAGTGAGCCACAGGTGCCGCCTTTGTCTATTTTTTTTTGCGGTTTTTGGCCAGGGCTGGGTTTGAACCTGCTACCTCCAGTATATGGGGCCGGCGCCTTACTCTTTTGAGTCACGGGCACCGCCCTCTCTCTTTTTTTTTAAGCAATAAAAAGATAAACTTTCTTGTACTCCTGGCAAATAATTACAGATTCTGAATTAATATGGTTGAAATAGTGCTACAGACATATTAATGACTCTAAGGTTTAACTGTCAGAAAAGATCCAACTATGAATACACATTTCCGAGAGTAAATTTACATTTCACAAATTCAATATTTGGTGCAAAGATGTCAAATCTGAATTCTTTTTTTTTTT
>NW_003852426.1:7368126-7395105 GCF_000181295.1 Otolemur garnettii
GCCTCCCAAGTAGCTGGGACCACAGGTGCCCGCCACAACGCCTGACCATTTTTTTTTTTTGGTTGCAGCCATCATTGTTCGAGCCCGCCACCTTAGGTGTATGTGGCTGGCGCCTTAGCCGCTTGAGCCACAGGCGCCGAGCCGACTTTTACCCTTGTGTTAAACTGTTCTACTTGTCAAACAGGAATGATAACAGTATTTACTTTATAGGATTATTATGAGGAGTAAATGAGTTAATAAATATAAAGTGTTTAGAAGAGAGACATCATCTCTTAAAACAAAACACGAGGCTGTTAAGGTAAAACGAGGCCGCTAGGGTGGGCCCTAATCCCAATCTGGCCAGTGTCCTTATAAGTGGAGGAAATTTGGACACACAAGAAGATACCAGAGATGCATGAGCACAGGGGGACAACCCTGTGGAGAGCCACCAAGAGGTCAGCCATCTTCAAGCCAAGGAGAGAGGCCTCAGGAGAAACCAGACCTGCTGAACCTGAGTCTCGGCCTTCCAGCCTCCAGGAGGTGAGAAAATAAATTTCTGTTGTTTAAACCACCCACCTGTGATATTTTGTGATAACAGCTCTGGAAAAACAATAAAGCTCTTCAGAGGCCCTGATTCTGCCTTAATTCACTGTGGTCTTGTTCTACGGTGTGTGGGGTCTCCTTCCTATGCTGGTAAGTGACTGGAGGGTGAGGTCCAGACAGGCATATCGTCTGTGTTCCCACAACATGCAGTTCAATGCCAGGCCCCCAGAGCACAAAATCAGACCTCTGTCCTCACTGACAGCTTTGCCTCACTGCAGACGAAGGAGGGGCAACCCAAGCAAATTCACCAAGATGCTTTTAAAGATTCAAGTCTGGGAAGGCTCCGTGCCTGTAGCTCAGGGGATAGGGTGCCAGTCACATACACCGAAGCTGGCAGGTTTGAATCCAGCCCGGGCCTGCCAAACAACAATGACAACCACAACCTAAAAATAGCCAGGCGTTGCAGCGGACATCTGTAGTCCCAGCTACTTGGGAGGCTGAGGCAAAAGAATCGCTTAAGACCAAGAGTTTGAGGTTGCTGTGAGCTGTGATGCTATATATAGCACTCTACCGAGGGCGACAAAATGAGACTCTGTCTCAAAATAAAAAAAATAAAAAAATAATTCAAGTTAGGGAAATAATTTAGTGAGACACATGAGCATTTTTGAGCAATAATGAGACAGAATAGCAGAGAATAGAAAATGCTAGAACGCTTCTTGGTCAGCTGAGGTAAGTGTTATTTCTTGTAATTTCTGTTTGATTTTACATATTTGTAAACAAACAAAACAATTACAAATTGTTCTAAGTGCTATGAATTATGTCTGTCACTACTATATTGTGATGTTAAATGCATTTTTTTACTGTGAGTTTTGAAAATGCTGATTATCATTGTTTTTTAGTTCCTCATTGAGTAAGTTTATGGTTAAAGAGCCAGTCAGTCGCTGGGGAGACTTAGGGTGTGGGGGCATTGGGGCTGTGCCTCTAGGGTAGGGGTCCTCAAACTTTTTAAACAGGGGGCCAGTTCACTGTCCCTTAGACCGTTGGAGGGCCGGACTGTGGGCCCCAGGACAAGTCGGCTGCTAAGCAGGACAGGCAGCTGCGGCAAAAACACCTGGCGGCCGGATAAATATCCTAGGGCTGCATGTGGCCCACGGGCCATAGTTGGAGGATGCCTGCTAGGGCAAGGACCTAAATGGGCAGGAGTGACTTTGTCCAGGCAAGTAGCCATGGAGCCTTGTCCTTGAGGGGGAAGGGGGATTCCATTTTTGTGTTCTGGGGCAAATGACATGACTTCTCTGGGCCTCATTGTTACTATCTATAGGAGAGGTAAGAGACTTAAATAAAAACTACTCACAAGCCAGGTGTGGTGGTTCGCACCTGTAATCTTAGCACTTTGGGAGGCTGAGGTAGGTGTATTGCTTGAACTCAGGAGTTCAAGACGAGACTGAGCAAAAGTGAGACTTCACCTATACTAAAAATGAAAAATTGAGGCAAGACATTGCCTTGAGCCCAAGGGTTTAAGGTTACTGGCATTCTACCCAGGGTGAGAGAGTGAGACTCTGTCTCAAAAAAAAAAAAAAACCCACAAACAACAAACAACAAAAACCCTGCTCACAGGGTACTGTAAGGATTATCAGCAGCCAGAGAACATGAAGGCACCTGCTGATGTAAGAGGTAGTTTCACCATTTCATTGAGATCTGTCTGCTCTGGGAGGGGAATTGTTTTCTTCCTCTTCCAACTCAGAAGAATGAAAGTGCACATCCCTCACCCCTCGGAAATCCCTGGCTGGGGTAAGCTAGGGGCTCAAGAGTACCCAGAAGGGAATTTCAGAGGTTAAATCCCAAAGTAAGACCCTCCTGAGGATTTTATGCAGATAAAACTAACTTTTGGTAAACTCTCATCTTCCAAAGGGTAGTCAAAGTCAAAAGAATTCGGGAGAAACAGGCACCCTTTGGCCAGGGAACAGGGGAGCTGGGGGCTGCCATCCCTTCCTCCTCTTCTAGGTTCCCAGGAACATTACCTAGAAACCCTGAGTCACCCCAGGCCCCTACGGAATGCTCCCTGGGCCCGGAGGCCTGACAAACCCAGCCCTCAGCAGGCTGCTTGTCTCCCTGCTGTGCTTCACTGCCATGCCTCCATTTTCTGGGCTGGCATCTCTCTGAAACCCATGAGGACAACGCACTACCAAATGGGAACTTGGACCTGAGTGGACAAGTAATTGAATCTAGAATCCCTGGAGAGTTTACAACCTAGCAACTGGCACAGTGGTAGATAGATCACCCCATTCCCACTCACCCCTGCCCACAGCAGCTAAATCTGCCTCCAGTTACGGCCTTGCTCTTTCCTCTGGTTCCCCAGAACCACATCCTGGTCACCTTCCTAACGTCCATCCCCTAGTTCACAGCAGAAAGCACTGCTTACAGAGTTAGGAGCCCTGCTTCCAGACCTAGCTCTGCCCCTCTGCGTGACCTCAGGAGGCCCACTTCACCTTTCTGGACCTAAGTTTCCTTGTCTAGAACACAGGAGTGGACTCAGTTGGTACTTGATTTTTTCTAAGAGTCAGGCCTTTCACTATTCCATCTTTCTTAAATTTTAGGAAATGAACCAAAAGAGTTGAAACCATGTTGGTTTCCTCCCCTAAATAGAGAACCCGGCACCTGCATTCCTGGGGATGCAGCTGGAGTTTCCAAACCATCAGACCGATTCCCGGAGTTTGGAATCTGGCTGGTGGGGCAGAGGGTGGGCATCCTTTCCACAGCTTGCGCCAGGAGGGTGCGGACTCTGGACTGCACAGGGTGTTCCCTGCCCAGCGGCTGCACTCCATGCCAGAGCAGGGATACGGGCAACTTCTCTCTGGCAACCCTCCCTTCTTCTCTGCCTCAGCTTAGTGACCCTCTGCTTTATTTTGGAGATGCCCATCTGTGCAGGGTTAGAGGAACTCCCAAACTCCACTCATTCAGATCAGCCTCCAGATCATTCCTGTCACCCGGCACCCCTTGACAATCAAACTGTCCTTTGTGAGTCAGGAGACCAACAACTATTTAGCCCCTCTGACTCAGAATTTCATGTGGTAAAACTGATCCTCAAAAAACAGTCCCTCAGGGCGGTGCCTGTGGCTCAGTGAGTAGGGCATCGGCCCCATATACTGAGGGTAGTGGGTTCAAACCCGGCCCGGCCAAACTGCAACAAAAAAATAGTGAGGCGTTGTGGCGGGTGTCCCAGGCACAGAGGCTGGAGAGGCTTGGGAGGCTGAGGCAAGAGAATCCCCTAAGCCCAGGAGTTGGAGGTTGCTGTGAGCTGTACGAGGCCATAGCACTACAGAGGGCGATAAAGTGATTCGGTTTCTACAAAAAAAAAAAGTCCCTCAGATGTTCTTCCTCCTCTGTGAAACCTGCCTTGACTCATGCCCCGCTCTGCCTCTCCCTCTCTCCTCCACCCCAGGCCCCCAGTGATTTAATCATCCCTCCACTGTGTATAGGGTACCTGCTGTATGCCCTGCTCTTCTGGGTGCTGGTGTAAAGTGGTCAACTCCTCCGTGGGAGTGTAGGGCCTGGTGGGCAGGGGCAGGGGTTCTCCTTACACACCCTTCCTGCTGATCCCCACACCCCCAGCTCCCAGACTTGCTCCCAAGAATAGCACCTATGTCTTATGGGTCTTTGTTTCTCAGCATCCAGTTAGTGCTTGTCACCTAACAGAACTTCAATTTAGTGCAGATTACATTTGAGTGGCCAAAAAGAGAAATTGGTTTTTGCCTGAAGTTGCATCCTAACATTGTTATTTACAGATAACAAAAGATGGAGAAAGTAAGGGTGGGTGGTGAGCTGAATAGTATGCTGCTATCCTAGGACAGTTTGGCCATATCTATCAAAATTATAAGTGCATGGATTTTCTTTCTTTTTTTTTTTTTGAGACAGAGCCTCAGCTGTCCCCCTGGGTAGAGTGCTGTGACATCATAGCTCACAGCAACCTCCAACTCCTGGGCTCAAGCAAGTCTCCTGCCTCTGCCTCCCAAGTAGCTGGGACCACAGGCCCCTGCCACAACGCCT
Organism: Otolemur garnettii; assembly: GCF_000181295.1. NCBI lineage: Eukaryota > Metazoa > Chordata > Mammalia > Primates > Galagidae > Otolemur > Otolemur garnettii. Next base: position 7,372,696 of record NW_003852426.1, read on the forward strand.
GGCCATTTTTTGGTTGCAGCCATCATTGTTGTTTGGTGGGCCTGGGCTGGATTTGAACCCACCACCTTAGGTGTATGTGGCTGGCGCCTTAGCCACTTGAGCCACAGGCCCTGAGCCAGTGTGTGGACTTTCTGACCCAGCACTTCCATTTCTAGGAATTTGGTTTTTTGTTGTTTTGTTTTGAGACAGAGTCTCATTCTATTGCCCAGGCTTGAGTGCCTTGGTATCACCCTAGCTCACAGCAACCTCAAACTTCTGGGTTCAAGTGATCCTCCTGCTTCAGACTCCTGAGTAGCTGGGACTACAGGTGCACGCCACGATGCCTGGCTATTTTTTTTTTTTTCTATTTTTAGTAGAGATGAGGTCACTCTTACTTAGGCTGATCTCGAACTCTTGAGTTCCCTCCCACCTTGGCCTCCCACAGTGCTAGGATTACAGGTGTGAGTCACAGTGCCCAGCCTACTTCTAGGAATTTGACAGAGGTTCACTCATGCGAAATGACACAGGTATAACGGTAGTCACTGTGGTATTGTTTGCATCAGATTGAAAATACTTGAAATGTTCATCTGTAAAGGCCCAGTTTAATAAGGTATGGGACACCTACATAGAGTGGACTTGTATGCTCCTGCAAAAAAAAATAATTGAGGAAGCAGTCTTTGAATATAAATAGGAAGATATCCAAGATATCTGTTGAGGTAAAAAGAAAGGTGAGTAGAATCTATAGATCATTATTCTTTGTGTAAGAAATGGGGGAGGTGGAGAAGGAATACATTTAAATATACATGCTATTAATATTTGTTTAGGTAATGCTTAGAAGGATTCTTCATGGAAGACACACAAGAAACAGTTAACAGTCAGTACTCCTTTCAGGAAAAAATGCACAAATGGGAGAATGGGGTGGAAAGAAATCTTTCCACCGAATATCATTTGAATCTTTTGAATACTGTATCATGTAAATGTGTTACCTATTAACATCTGGTGTTCATAATGGAAGGAAGGAACCTAGCAAAAGGGAATTCTTGAAAATAACAGTTGTGCTGGGGTTGTAAGATTATAGACACTGTTGTTGCTTTGTACAGTTTTCCAAACTTTTATGTAGTGTCCTTATTTTAGCAGGAACAAAACTCTCACTGCGGCTGGCCAGGATTCCACTCCCCAAAGTCCTGCTGATTTGTGTTAAAGAGCTAGAGCTCCTAATTGCTTGTTATTCACTCCAAATAACAAGGCTCAAGGGGTTGCTTGGATGATGGGAAATTGCTGCTGGTGACATGTCGCTGGGAAAAGAGAGCAAAACATCAAAGCACCCGTGAGCCCTTAAAATGTCTTAGTTAGCAAACATTTTATGCAACCCCAACTGCCAGGCTCAGTGCTGGGAAAGAACAAGGATGGCAAGACCCAGTCCCTGCCTGACCTGAGCCAGCCTTCTCTGGCATTCTGAGGTGAGGGGGCTTCGTGCAGAGGTGAGGGGCCATCCCCAAGGAGATCTCAGCAGAGGTGGGCAAGATCAAGCCCTGCAGGCAGTGGCCGACTTTATCAGTGGACAAAATTAGGTCTGTCTGAGGGACAAACTCTCACTGGTCTCCACCTGCCATAGTGAGCACAACTCCACTCAGCATCTTCTTGGTGGAAGGACCCCACAGTGATTGCGAAGCAGATTGCCCAATAAAGGTTTAGGTCATCCAAACTCAAGAGACCTGGGTTCGGGTTCTGGTTCTGGGCTGTGAGACCTTGGAAAAATCATTCCACCTTTCTTTTTCTTCCTTCCTTCCTTCCTTCAGTCCTTCCTTCCTTCTTTCTTTCTTTCTTTTTGAGACAGACTCTCACTTTGCTGCCCTCAGTAGAGTGCCATGGCACCATAGTTTACAGCAACCTCAAACGATTCTCTTGCCTCAGCCTCCCAAGTAGCTGGGACTACAGGCGCCTGCCACAATGCCTGGCTAGTTTTTCTATTTTTAGTAAAGATGTGGTCTCACTCTTGCTCAGGCTGGTCTTGGATTCCTGAACTCAATCAATCCTCCTGCCTCAGCCTCCCAGAGTGCTAGGATTACGGGTGTGAGCCACGGTACCCAGACCATTCCACCTTTCTGAGCCTTAGCCTTGTTAATCTGCAAAATGGGGAGAATCATAATAATAGTGAATAACATCAGCTTTTACTCCCTCACAGAATTTTTGTGAGGATCAGGTGACATAGTTTATATAAAAGCACTTTATGGTTACCTCAGCTGCCCTGATTTGATGAATTCACATTGTATGCCTGTATCAAAACATCACATGTACCCTAGTTGTAAAGATATACAACTATTATGTATGCCTAATATTTCAAAATTTTTTAAAATTTTAAAAAGCACTTTAGAAGCATAAAGGATGTCAACTGGTGGACATAAGCAAAATATGGTATATCTATACAATAGAATATTATTCAACCATAAAAAAGAACGTGTTGACCAGTTTGATGGAAGTATTTTGGATTGCATGTGAAAACCCCACACTGTACCCCAGAAGTGCATTAATGTACATAGTTACCATTCAATAAAAAAAAGAACGAATTACTGATATATGCTACAATATGAATGAACCTTGAGAACATAACACTAAGAGAAAGAAACCAGACACAAAAGACCATAGTTATTTGGTATTATTTCTATGAAATATCCAGAATAAGCAAGTCCACAGGGACAGAAAGCAGATTAATGGCCACCAGAGGCTGGGAGGACAGAGGACTGGAGAGTGACTATTAACAGGTACACGGTTTCCTTCTGAGGCGATGAAAATGTTCAGGAATGAGACAGTGGTCACAACACTGTGAATATAGTGCCATTCAGTATATTCAATGTGTACATTTTAAAAAGTAAAAATCTATACATTTTAAAATGCAAAAATGGTAAATTTCATGTTACATATATTTCATCAAAATTATTTAAAACTGAAAAGTATGAATGTTTCAAATATGTGTATACATGATTATGTCCACAATTAATAATCAAAAGGACTAAATGCCCATAATTTCAGAGTTCTTCTGCACTAGAACAGAGAGAGAAGTGACCAGAAAAAGAAGGGAAAAAAGACAACCTAGGTCTGGAAGTGTGCAGAGCCTTGGGGACTGGCACCGTTCAGGTTCGGCCCAGGAGTAGTGTGACCAGAGGGGAAAGACAGAAGGCAAGGCCAGGAAGCATACTGACCTGAGAATTTCAAAATCCTTCTGCGAGTCTGCCTGGCCCACCCTTTAATTTGGTAGCAATGTGATCCCTTGGGGGAAGATCTAATCATGAGCTTCCTGCCCCCACCAGGATTCCCAGCCATATTGGAGGGTAGTGCTTCCTGGTTCCTGCCCCAAGGGTGAAGGGGCAGTTCCTGAACCTAAAGGGGCCCAGGTCTGCTCAGCTCCTGAGTGACCCCAGGGCTGCAGGAACTCTTGAATGAAGACCTTTGTGTGTGTGTGACAGTCTCACTTTGTTGCACTGGGTAGAGGGTCATGGCATCATAGCTCATAGCAACCTCAGTCTCCTATTGGACTGAAGAAATCCTCTTGCCTCAGCTTCCCAAGTAGCTGGGACTACAGGCACCTGCTATGCTGCCCCACTAATTTTTTTTTTTTGAGTCAGAATCATACTATGTCGCCCTGGGTAGAGTGCCATGGAGTCATAGCAACCTCCAACTCTTGGGCTTAAGCGATTCCCTTGACTCAGCCTCCCAAGTATCTGGGAGTATAGGCACCCGCCACAATGCCCGGCTATTTTTTGGTTGCAGTTGTCATTTGGTTGCAGTTCTCATAGTTGTTTAGCAGACCCGGGTGGGTTTAAACCCACCAGCCTCAGTGTATGTGGCCAGCGCCCTACTCACTGAGCTAAAGGTGCCAAGCCCCACACCACTAATTTTTCTTTCTTTTCTTTTCTGTGTTTTTTTTTTTTTTTTTTTTTTTTTTTAGTAGAGGCAGGGTCTCACTCTTGCTCAGACTGGTCTTGAACTCCTGAGCTCAGGTGATCCACACACCTAGGCCTCTCAGAGTACCAGGATTACAGGTTTGAGCTGTGGTGCTCAGCCTTGAATGAAGAATTTCTCATGACAGCGATGGTGTAACATTTTGATGGCAGTGATGCAAAATAACAAGAGCAAACTTTTCCTCACTGGACACTCAGATATTGAAGTTACAATAGATACTGCTCCTCCTTTTTTATGTTGACTGATTCAATCTTTCTTCAGAGTGGGGGAGCTGGAAGGGAAGGGGACAACTTGCCAAGCAGTCACCGTAGTTCCCATCTAAACTGTATCTAGCGGATGAATTCCTGGGGACCTTATGAGTAGGGCTGTTTCTCCCTGCGCCCCCCCCCCACCATGCCACCTTGGAGAGGGCTCAGTTCTCACACAGGACACTCAGGACAATGAGGCTAGACTGAGTCTGTCTAGCCAGGCTTACAGTAAACTTCCATGGCCAAGTCCTCAGGGCTAACTCGTTAAGGGAGAAGGAACTTAAAACATTTATAAGACAATTTCCTTTGCCCCCAAACCAGGCTTTCAAGATTATCCTCTTCTAAGAAGCTCTTACTCAACCTCCCTACCAAAAATGGGAAACTTGTTAAAGGATAGCAATGGCGGTGTTGTACAAACTGGTATCTGCCCCTCTTCTGATGCTCTGGGCTGGGCAGCCAACATGATTAAAGGAGCTATACTTTCAAATATATATTTTAAGATCCCCATCACTAACAGTAATAATATCTAACATTCATTGAGTGGTTGCTATGTGCAAGGCATTTACTGTGTTACATGTACTCAAAGATTATCTTCTTTAATCCACACAACAACCTTATGCTAAAACCACCCCCAGTTTATAGGTGAGGAAACCGAGGTATATAGAGGTTAAACAACTTGCCCATCCAGGGTCATACCACTAATCATGGGAAAGATAGGATTCGAATGATGTCTGTATAAACTCTAACAGTTCTCTTTAATCACTAAGATCTCCTTTCTTACTTGAGTTTGAGAGTTCTTGGAAATCATTTGGTTCAATACTCTTATTTTTTAGCTGTGGAGACCCAGGTTTGAGTCCAGTGGGAACCTGTCTTGACCAAGGACAGGCAGCTAGTCAGCAGCAAGGCTGGAAATAGGTTCCAGGCCTGGGACTCCAGATTCAGTGCTCCTGCCCTCAGGCTCGGCGTTTGATGTGCCATCCTGGACATTCAGAAATTGCCACTTATAGGGAGCTTCAGAACTGCCTGAGGGCAGTGGGAGTCTGCAGGGGACTGAGGTTTGCCCCATAGGTGTTGTAATTTTATTGAGTTCTTTTTTTTTTTTTTTTTTTTTTTTTGAGACAGAGCCTCAAGCTATCCCCCTGGGCAGAGTGCCGTGGCATTACAGCTCACAGCAACCTCCAACTCCTGGGCTCAAGCGAGTCTCCTGCCTCTGCCTCCCAAGTAGCTGGGACCACAGGCACCCGCCACAATGCCCGGCTATTTTTTGGTTGCAGCCATCATTGTTGTTTGGCGGGTCTGGGCTGGGGATTCGAACCCGCCACCTTAGGTGTACGTGGCTGGCGCCTTAGCCGGTTGAGCTATAGGCGCCGGGCCAATTTTATTGAGTTCTTAAAATGAGAGGGACCTATTAAGGAAATTTGCTTCAATGTCACTGGACCATATATTTCTACTATTTAATTTCTAGTGTGTGTAGTTCTTGGCTATGACTCTAAACCATTTGCAGTCTAATTCTCTCTGTTCCAAAGATTTTTTGGAATTAAAAATTAAGATGAGGCTGGAAGCCCCATCAGGACCTCTCTGGACCCACGGGTGCTTGTTTTACCTTGGCAAGGTGAGAAGCCTGGAGGCAGGAAACTCCTTTGAGGGTGTGAGTAATTGGGGTGGAAGCCTTTTGACCTCCAGCCACAGGATCTTTGTCCCAGAATATTTCACAACTTGGAAGAGGAAGCTCTGACTTCCAAGTGGAGGAAGAAAGGGAGTTCACAAACGTTTAGGGAGCAGCGGTGATGTGCCAGGCCCTGTGATAAACCTTTGAAGAGAGTTATTTCATTTAATTCTCACCCTTGACCTGCAAGGTTGGTACTATTATTTCCATTTTACAGATGAAGAAATCAAAGTTCAAAGAAGGTAACTTGCCTGAGGTCTCACAGCTGACCTGGTATGTGAACTCAGCATCCGTTGGACGCCAGAGATTCTATATCTATCTAGGATACAATATAAAATATTAAAAAGTGAAATGTCACCTGCCAGCCTTGGTAAACATCCCTCTGAATCAACACCAGGTGTGGTCTGGGGACTCTCTTGTCTTTAGGATCATCTCTGCACCTACTGGTCCCACATTAGCTGCTAGACATTGTTTCTCTTCCTCCTCCCTTGATCCAGATCTTCCCTGGGTTGACAGTTCCTGATAATGTGCTGCTCTTATCTGGAGGTCATACTTGTGTTGATCTCAGCTGTATTATCCCGGCTAGGAGGAGTAAATAACCTTAATGGGAAGGTGTCCTGAAGATGTGAATTGCTGCAAGCCACTCCTACACCTCCTCTGAGGGACTCCTGATATTCCAAACCTGCCCTCCACAGCTCCAGCTGATTGCTTTGCGATGGACAAATGACCAAGGTCAGTTCAGTTGTAATTAGCCCAGCCATTTGTGCTTTGTGGGACCTTACTTAGCAAAGAGGAGCTGTATTAATTAGACACCTTTTCAAGAATTTTGGAACTGGGCACTAAATCAGTACTGGTCCTTGCATTATAAAGGTTGTGATGTGAAATGAGAACTTGGAAGTGGGAAAAAGTCTAATGATCCGCTGATGAATAAGCCAAGCCTGTGCAATGAGGAAAGAATGGAGTATATGTGCTGAGGGTGGTAGGAAACTATAGACACCCATATATTACAGTGGCCAGGAGGCCACACTGTGCAGTGGTCCCTGTTTTGGGATTTCCATGAGCCTCTCTGTATTCTCTCAGTAAACCCTCTTTTCCTGAGGTCAATTGAGTGGGTTTCTTCTTTTCCTTGAAACCAAAGAAGATTTGTCTAGAGTAGGAGGAAACTTGAAATAATTTATGACGTTTGAATTTCTTTACAATTGGTAAAGGACACCTTGGGTTAAGAATTCCCACTCCCAAAGGGCTGCAACCAACTAGTCACGTGGAACAGCTGTTAAACAGAGTAAAAAGTGGTCACATAGTTTTCCAGTTAACTATTGCTATGGCTGATACTCCTACAAACTTGGAGTTTGTAGGATAACAATAACAACCAACATTTCTTTTGTTCACAAATCCATAATTTGGGCTGGGTGTGGTGGGGAGAGTAGACATGACTCAAAGGCTGGGGGTGTCTGCCAGACACCTATACATGGGCTTTCCATGTGGTTTCTCCTCTTCCTTGTAGCATGGTGACAGGGTTCTAGGAACCCATTCCTAGAGGATGAAATGGAAACTGTATTACCTTTTATGACCTAACCTTGGAAGTCACCAGATTCAAGGGGAGAGAAGACTAACAAACCCTCTGTTAAGAAAGTAGGCATGGAGTGATATATTTTAGAATGATTTACATCAGAGATTATTAAAATAATATTTTAGCTTTTAAACACATAGGGTCAATGACAGATTAAGTTTCACTCACAATGATAGATAAACATTACTATGGTATGTAATAATTATGTTTTTCCTTCCAAAAAGAAAGAGCAACCTACCTTACAGATTTTTGAAAATATCATTCCATTGGTCGGTGCCTGTGGCTCAGTGAGTAGGGCACTGGCCCCATATACCGAGGGTGGAGGGTTCAAACCCAGCTTTGGCTAACTGCAACAAAAAATAGCAGGGTGTGGGCGCCGCCTGTGGCTCAAAGGGGTAGGGCACTGGCCCCATATACCAGAGGTGGTAGGTTCAAACTTGACCCTGGCCAAAAACTGCAAAAAAAAAAAGTAGCAGGCAATGTGGCAGGTGCCTGTAGTTCTAGCTACTTGGGAGGCTGAGGCAAGAGAATTCCCTATGCCCAGGAGTTGTAGGTTGCTGTGAGCTGTGCATGCATACACTCAGCTGTGACGCCACAGCACTCTACTGAGGGCGATAAAGTGAGACTCTGTCTCTACAAAAAAAAAAAAAGAAAATATCATTCCATCATCTTCTATTGCTGTTGAAAATAAGCCTGGAATTAGTCTCTTTTAGTTCTTTTGTAGGTCATCTGTCTTATTTCTTGGTTGTATTTTAGATCTTTCTCCTTGTCTTTGGGGTTTTGCATTTCTTCTTACATATGTGTCTACCTGTAGAATTTTAAAAATAATTCAGGCTGGGCACAGTGGCTCAGGCCTGTAATCCCAGCACTCTGGGAGGCCAAGGCTGGTGGATCACCTGAGTTCAGGAGTTTGAGACAGCTCTGAGCTAGAGCAAGACCCTGTCTCTAAAAATAGTGGCTGGTGCCTGTAATCCCAGCTACTTGGGAGGCTGAGGCAAAAGAATCACTTGAGCCCAAGAGTTGGAGGTTGCTGCGAGTTGTGATGCCTTCTGAGGGCAACATAGTGAGACTCTGTCTCAAACAAAACAAAACAAAACAAAACAAAATAAAAACAAAAACCAATTCTACTCAGGGCTAATAGGAACCCCTAAATTTGTAGCTAGTCAGAAGTCAGTCTGCGAAAAAACAAAAAATAAAACAAAACAAAACAAAAAAAGAAGTCAATCTGATGAGGGAAGCCTAATAAAGAACTTATCTGTTCTTTCTCCTGGGTTCCTGGGATGGAGTTGCTAAACCCTTGGAATTTCCCAAGAGATAGAAGTGTCTTTGTTAATGATGGAGGGGCTCTCAGACCACACCTGGGTTTATGCTAATGAATGACTCAGGATAGGGGCTGGACACAGCAAAGTGACCAATCATGAGATTTGAGCCGTATGATATTAGCCCAACTCTTTTAGGGAGGGGAGTGGGCTGGAGATTGAGTTCAATCTCATGGTCAATGATTTAATCAATTATGCATATGTAATAAAATCTCAGTTAAAATTCTGGACACCTAAAACTCTGGTGAAGCTCCTGGTTGCTGAACATGTCAATGTGTTGCAGAGGTGATGTGTCCTGATTCCACAGGGAGCAGGGCATGAAAGCTTCATGTTTGGAAGCTTCCCAAATATGTGTCTCTTCACTTGGCTGGTCCTGATTTATATCCTTATAACAAATCTGCAATAGTAAGCATAGCACGTGAGTGAGTCCTGTGAATTATCCCAGCAAATTAGGGAAACTGAGGGGATTATGGCAACCCCTTCATTGTTACCAGTTAGTCAGAAGTGTGCTGGGCCTGAAGACCCCCAAACTTGCAGCTGTCATCTTAGTAGTGCAGTCTTACTGGGGATGTGCCCTTAATCTATGGCTAACTCCAGGTAGTTACTGCCAGAATTGCATAGCAGTATTATATATGTCTTTTTCCACTCTGCCATGATTTCAGGGTTAGACACACATGGCTTGGTAAATACTATACTGTGTTACTAAAAAACCTGTAATAGCTCCTCATTGCCTATTGTAGCAAACCCTGGCCCCTCTGTTTGGCATCAAAGACATGTCATTAACTACTGAGGAAATAATGCCATGCCTTTGATGATGAAGTAAGACAGTATGAAAAGAGGCATTATTGGTCAACTGCCCAGATCTTCTCAGTCTCTTTTCACGTTCTGTTTTCTCTTCTATTTCTGTGTAATTTGTTTCTAAGACCCACGTACCTGTGAATCTTTCTGAAGGATTGTTCCAGGGCTACTGGAACTGCTTCCCCAGGGTTAGAAAGCCCTAAATGCCTAGTTGCTTATGTTACCTGGAGCTGTATTTCACCAATCATTGAAAGCCCAGCTTCCTTGCCTTGAGTTGAGATAAACGCTGAGGTATAATTTACACTCCAGTCAGATGGAACCCAGGCCTTTGCCTGAACTTATACCCTTACTTGGCTTCCTCTCCTTCTTCATCCTGCTCCCCAACTCCTTTTATGGATTCTCCCAGGAATACTTCCTTAATAAATCACTTGCCCACAAATCCTTGACGCAGGGTCTACTTCTGAAGAACCTAACCCTAAAATAGTTTCCAATTATTTACTACCAAACGGGTTGCATGTGACTTGCAGTGGCTCGAAGGAAGAGGAATCTATTTCTTGGCCCCCATTGAGTCAAACTCGGTCAGGTGATACTCTTTGACCAATGGAATGTGATAGGAAATAATGCATGCCACACATTGTTTGACTCGGAAGATTCATCACATGGTATGGGAATTGTTCTTTTCCCTGGGGAAAGGCCATGATAGGGGCTGCCCCTTCTGCCTGAATCCCAGAATAAGACATGTCAAGTGGAACCACAGTTGACAAACAGCCAATATATAATATGAGCAAGAACAAACCTTTATAGTGGTAAGACACCAAAATTTGGGGGTTGTTACTGCAGTCTAACCTAAAGGATATAAAGTAGGCAGTATAGTCATAGTAGTTATGAGCATTTACTCTGGAGTTAGAAAGCCTGGGGTCAAAACCAAGCTCTATTGCTTACTAGCTATATAACTTTGGTCTTATTGCCTGAACCTCAGTTTCTCCATTTATAAAATGGGAATATTAATGCTATCTACCTCATAAGATTATTGTGGAGATAACTGAGTTAATATATATAAAAGTGCTTCAAATAGTATCTACTGTGTTTCCCCGAAAATAAGACACTGTCTTATATTTATTTTTGCTCAAGAAGACACACTAGGGCTTATTTTCAGGGGATGTCTCTGTGCCAAAATGCATAGCATGGCTATGCAGATATACTCATCACTAGGTCTTATGCATACACTCACTAGGTCTTTTTTTTTTTTTTTTGAGATAAAGCCTCAAGCTGTCCCCCTGGGTAAAGGGCCACGGCATCACAGCTCACAGCAACCTCCAACTCCTGGGCTCAAGCGAGTCTCTTGCCTCAGCCTCCCAAGTAGCTGGGACCATAGGTGCCCGCCACAATGCCTGGCTATTTTTTGGTTGCAGCCATCATTGTTGTTTTGGTGGCCCGGGCTGATTTCGAACCTGCCACCTTAGGTGTATGTGGCTGGTGCCTTAGCCACTTGAGCCACAAGTGCTGAGCCACACTCACTAGCTCTTATGCATACACTCATCATACATACATCACTAGGTCTTACGCATACACTCACTAGGTCTTATGCATACACTCATCACTAGGTCTTATCATCGGGGTAGGGCTTATTTTTAACAAATGAATAGAAATCCTGCTAGGGTTTGTTTTTTGGGTAGGTTTTATTTTCGGGGAAACATGGTAACATATGTTTAATTAATATTAACTAAAGTGAACTGTAATCTGAATTGCCATAGCTCATCCCCAAATTTTCAATGTTTTTTTCTATAACCCCTGAACTTATTGTTTGTCTCCTGTAACAGACTAAATATCTGTGTCTTCCTGACATTCATATGCTGAAATCCTAACCCTCAAATGTGAGAGTGTTAGGAGGTGCGACCTCTGGAAGGTGATTAGGTCAGGAGGGTGAAGACTTAATGAATGGTATTAATGACCTCATAAAAGAGACCCCAGGGAGCTCTCTAATCCTCTCCTTCAGTATGAGGACACAACAAGAAGACAGAGACTCAGAAGAAGGCCCTCACCAGAACCCAAACCTGTTGGTGCCCTGATCTCAGACTTCCAGTTTCCACAACTGAGAAATAAATTTCTGTCAGTTGTAAGCCACCCAATCTATGGTACTCTGTTATAACAGTCTGAATGATTAAGACACCTCACTAGCACCCATTTCCACTCTCCCCACAACTCTCAGTTTATATTTGGGAAAGTATGTGGTTCTGGGGAAACCAATTCCACTGCAACGTCAAGTGGCCTAAAATGAGCTAAACAACCAGTAGTGTGCTGATAACCAGCTCCGAGGAGTTTCCATGGCATAAATACTCCCTTTATGGCCAAGCTACCAATGTTTAACAACTGGCTTGCAAAATTCCCGAATATTTAACAGTCACCTGGAGTGCCTGTACTAGCTCCAGCAGGCCACATGCCACCCCTCTAGCCATAAGACATAAGTGCAAGCTGCTCCAATCAGTGTGACCCTTAGGACTTCACAACTCTGATCAAACATAACCCCCCTGCACGTGCAAAACCTAAAAGAGCTTTCAAATGTATTAAGCTGAACATATGAAATTGCCAATATTTGTTCAGTTTTTATTTATGTACAAGGAAATTTCATATGATTTCACCTAACATCTCAAATACACATGAAAATACAGCACAACAAAGTAGGAGGAAGGTGGAGGTAGGTCCCACCAGAGGCAAATCTGAAGTATGACCATTTGGAATTTAAAAAAAGCTATCACTCCACTCCGCAGTATGCATTAAATATGACTTTGGACAACAAGCTACTTTACTGTTCTGTTTAATTCACCTACACATCCTCTGGGAAGCATCATATTAACATACTATAGGAGCTTTTCTAACATCGTCATTCTTCCAGTCTTGTTGGTGAGAAATTCAGAAAAGTCTCTTTGGGAGAGATTTTGCCCAACACCCTTTGATAGGTTTGGGGGTCTCTGAGGTTTTTCCTGTGGCGTTTCTCTCCAGGTAAATTCACCTGCAGCCGGTGCGGGCGTTAGAGACCCAGGCGGGGCGGGCTCCTTTACCTCTGCGACCCTTAGATAATGACTTCACGCTTGAGCTAGCGGTGAAGATTGAATTGGGAAATACTGGGTACGGCGTCCGACTAACAGGAGCCATTGTTAAATGCGAAAATTAAAACCCCAGCCGGCAGGAGGCGAGGAGAGACCGGGCGTCCGGGCAGCGCGGCCCTCAGTCACCCCCACCCTTAGCCCCCGCCCCCTCCCCGCGGAGCCGGGCACCGCCCCCGCTGCCTCCGGACGGCTCCCGCGGTGGGCGTGGCCCGCTCCCCGGGAGGCCCCTCCCACGCTGGACCACGGAGTACAGCGTAGTCCCTGCGTATAGGGGAAGGCGGTTCCTGCGCCTCCACCCTAGTACTGAGCGTCCCACGCGGACACCACACCCCCAGCACAGGCACACGAGCACACACCTCCACACACACTTTGCATTTGGCACACAAATGACACACACCTCTCCCACGCCCAGCGAAGCCAGCGTATCATTGCACACCCCATCACACCATGCTCGCCGCAAAGAACGGCACAAATGCATCTGCACACACGGCACGCGTGTCAGCTGAACACAGTACTCACAACATGTACACAGCATTCAACTCTGCTCACTGATCATACGGATACGTCCCATACCAAGCAGCATATACAACACACACGCAGTGCACACACTACAACACCATGCACTACACCGCACACGAGTTACACTTCACACACATGCACACCACGGGCATTAATCCCTTCTCACACAAATGAAATGTACATTCAACAATACACCAAATACAAAAGATACATTTATACCACTGCTGGAAAAAACACATTCATTGCACACAAACGTCATGCATATATTACCCATACCATTGTAAATCCAACACACCATACAAGCCCTTACACATATGCATACGTCTTACAAACAACACACACACATCCATAGAAACTTAAACCCTACACACAAACCCAAATGTACCACACTACACTACTGTGCGCAAACACGAATAGTCACACATGGGCTGTTCCTCAGCACACATGACATACATGCCCCACACCAAACCAAACCACACCCACACCTGACTTACATGACTCCTAGGTACACCTAGAATGATCAACCGCCCCTGTATGCCCAGGGCTGGCTCAGTTTTAGCACTGAAAGTCCTGTGCCCAGGAAACTCCAGGACAATTAATTACCCCACCATCCCACACATTGTTCAGATGAATTATCCCTGGATCCCAGTAGATACCAAGGCTAAAATCTGAGTTGCTCTAGGGGAAGAGGCTGGGGGGGGGGGCACAGTGGCCCAGTGCTAAGGGAATCCAGTTATGTTTCCTTGAGCACCAAGTCCTGCACCCTCTTGTCTAGAGGGACAAATGTATCTCATGCAGGTGATGCCTGAAAAATAATGAGAAGCTGTTAATACCTTCCCAAAAAGGGACCAGGTAGAGAAGCCTAACCACACCTAACATTGGGGTTTACTCTTGGCAAAACACTTTCATTGCGCTTAACTCACCTGATCTGACAAAACCTGTGAGGTAGGTAGCATAGGTGTTATGACAATGGTGCCAGAGAAACCCAGTCGGGCAGAGCAGTTCTGGGAGAAGTCTCATCCCCCTTTCTCCTCACCCAGACTTCCCCACTCCAGCTTGCTGTCTGCACATCTCCCCCCCCCCCATCCTGGCTGAAACACCCCTGTTGGAATAAGAAGCCACCTGTTTTGAGCCTCCACCTTCAAAAGCCTTTCATTCAGTCCTAATGGAGCAAGGCGCCCAGGCTGCCCCACCCTCAGGGTGGATCAGGCCTCCGCCTCCCTATTGGGGTTTAATTTACATCAAAAGAGCTCCCTGCACCAAAATAGCACTTACAGGCCCTGCCTGGCAGCCTAAAGTCATATGAGGAGAATTCCCTTTTAGGTTAAGATGTCATGCCTGCAAGGTCTCTGCTCAAAATGCACCTATTTCCCTAGGGACTCCCATGTTACAGCTTCCAGCACTTTGGCTGGCATTGTCTCCTCTGTCACTTCATGCATTGCAACACACATTGCCTAATGCCAGCTTGCTGATAGAAATGGATTGTCTCCAATTGGGAATGGAGTAACTTTGATTGTGGATGAGGAAGTGTGAGAAGGGTGATTTGGAAAGGAGGAACAGGATGGTAGAGGTATGGGAGTGTAAGAAAGATGGGGACACATCCTTGACAGGAGTGGAAGACACTATGGGTCTAAGAAGGAAGGCAAAGGGAACGGTATGAGGTTTCCAGAGATGCCAGGAAATGGAAAAGGGTTGAATGTGTAGCGTGGGTATCTGGGGAGGGGCTGTTTGTGGGGAACATTCTAGTTCAGAGGCAATCACAGAGTATTCCTTTGTAGAAACTGCAGAAGAAAATGTAATGACATGGGAAAATGTTTGTGAGCTATTGGTTAAGTGAGAAAAAAGGAGGTTACAAAATCAGACATTGAGTGAGAGCCTTATTTTGTAAGATTGGCTGGAAAGACACCCAAATGTTAGCTGTGGTTATCCCTGCTGTGTTAAGAATAACTTATATTTCTTCTTGGAGCCTTTCTATATATTCCAGATTTTTTACAATGAACTTAGAATATGATTTTTTAACATAAAAAAAGTTATTTAGAAGAGAATTGCCATTTATTGAGTGCTTATTTAATTCTACGTGTTGGCACTGGTCACTGATCTCAGATTTCTCTTATATATAGTCACATCACAGGGGTACAGTGCAGAAGAATATGGACTCTGGAGTCAGACTGCCTGGGTTCGAATTCTTTCGCAGCTATGTGATCAGGGCAAGTGGATTAGCTTTTCTATGTCTTGGCTGCCTCATCTGTAAAATGGGGATAATAATAGTATCTGTATGATTAGTTGAGCTGCTACATGCGAACCTTTAAAAGAGCAGCTGGTACAGCATAATCACAACCTAAGTGTCAGCTGTTTTTGTTATTAGTGGTTAAGAGCTTTCCCTCTGGAGCCAGCCTGTCTGGGTTCAAATCCTTGTGCTATCTCTGTCTGGCTTGGGAAATGATTTCATCTCTATCTCTACCTCAGTTTCCTAATCTATAAAATGGGGATGAAAGTAATGGTGCCTCATTCATGAAATGAGTAATGGTGAACATTAACCAAGTAACTATGGATAAAATACTTAGAACAAAGCCTGTCACATAGAAAGTGCTCAGTAAGTCTGAGCTACTTTAATTATTATTCTTATTACCATGGGTGGAGGCAGGGAGAGTGCGGGAGCACAGAGCACCCTGTATAGAGCCAGCAGAGATGGATCCAGGATGCATGAGACGGCTGAGCTGGGCACTGCAGGGATGGTCCCTTTCTTTCTCTTGTCTCTACAATGTCCTCCAGGTTATTCTGGTCCTTTTAGTTTTAAAACTGTGGCTCTCAGGTGTCACCCCCCCCCCCACACACACACACATAGACCACTATTTCCCTGATCCTTAGTCAGCAACACACAGAGATGGATTTATGATGAAGCTGATGAAAGGAGGCTTCTGGGACTGTTGTTTGGGTGAACATACCCTGGAAATATTTATAATTGTGTGTTCATTTCCATAAAGAGGACCTCTATCATTACATAAACTTCGGCCTGGCCAAGCAAAGATCTTTCCTTGGTTTTAGGAAGGAGGCTCCCAGTTCAGATTTTCAAGGCCTCGTTTGCCAGTCCAGTTAAAGAACGGGGCTGGGTCATGAGAGACCTATCTGGTTAGTATTTTTGCCCATGTGAACCTATATACAGATGGTCCCTGACTTATGCTAACTTGACTTAAGCTTTTTTTTTTTAACTTTACAATTGGTTGGTTGGTCTGTGTATTTATCTATATTATACCTACCTACCTACCTGTCTTCTCTTAGTTCTGTTTCTCTGGAGAACCCTAACTAATACAGTAGGTCTGAATGTAAGTTGTTTTCTTGTTTGGAAAAATCAATTCATCAATCTTTATTTAATTTTTGAGTGTGGTGGTGTGATCATAGCTCACTGCAACCTCAACTTTCTGGGCTCAGGTAATCCTCTGGCTGAGTAACTGGGTCTACAGGCATAGGTTTGGCTAATTCTTCTATTTTTTTTTTCTTTCCTGAGACAGAGTCTCACTATGTCACCCTTGGTAGAGTGCCATGGCATCATAGCTCACAGCAAACTCTAACTCTTGGGCTTAAACAATTCTCTTGCCTCAGCCTCCCAAGTAGCTGGGACCACAGGAGCCCACCACAATGACAGGCTATTTTTTTGTTGCAGTTGTCATTGTTGCTTTAGCTGGCCCAGGCTGGCCTTGAACCAGCCAGCCTCAGTGTATGTGTCCAGCGCCCTACCTACTGAGCTAGGGAGATGCTCAATTCTTCTAATTTTAATAGAGATGGGGTCTTGCTCTTGCTTAGGCTGGTCTCAAACTCCTGACCTTGAGCAATCCTCCTGCATTGGCCTCTTGGAGTGCTAGGATTACAGGCAGGCATGAGCTATCTGCCCAGCCAAAATCTTTCTTCATGTGAGAGATTTTTTGTGATGTAAGTGGATGGATGGGGCAGGAAGTCTGGGAGTCCTCAGCAGGTCTTTTTGTCTCTCCCTCCACTTCTGAGCAGGCTTGGACTAAAACTTTAGTCGCAAACAAGCATTTGAACTGAAGATATCCAGTTCCTTCTCTGCTACCTACTACCTCCTCCCATATAGTTAGCTACGTCTAAAACTATGTGTGTTTGTAATAACAAAAAACTAGGGACATCCGAAACATTCATCCATGTGATTAAATCCACTGCGGTAGGAAAAAGGCCTTCTGGGCATTGATGTGGAATGGTGCTAAGATAAATTAAGTGAAAAAACAATGCACCCCACATCGTGTTACCAGTTTAAGAAAGTTAAAAGAATATATGTACATCGCTTACAGGTCTACAATCCCTCATCCACAATGCAAAGTCCAAAAGCTTTAAAAACAAAACATTTTTTCTTTGTTTTGAGGCAAAGTTATTTGGTAGCAAACCAGAGAGGAAAGGATGTGAAGCCATTTGAAGTTTTTATTTATCCCTGTTAGTGTGAATACAGTACACCTTAGACCTAGGGGGACTTATTGTCCTGGTTTATGTGGTACTGAGGGGGTTCCCTGGGTGTAGAATTTACAGTGCTAAAACAGAATAGTCCAGGGCAAACTGGGATGACTGGTCATCCTGACCAGAGCCAACTGGGGGTTTACAGAATACATGCTGGATATACCTTATTACCTGTCTGAAATCAAGGACATTCTGGATTCTGCAACCCATCTGTCCCCCACGGTTTCAGCTGATGGAGCTGGACGTTCGTAGACTATCTCTGGAAGGGGAAACAGGCAAACAGCCACAGCCTCTGGGCTGGGGGTAGGAGGGAGAATTCTCACTGCGTGTCCTTTTGCATCTTTGGACTGTGAGCTTTGTGAATGTATTATCTACTCAAAAAATAAACACAGGAAATTATGGAAAAATAAAACACTGCACTCTTGACTAAACTACAAATAGAATTTTAAGGATTTTTGAAAAAATAAATTACTGTGTTGCTGTCAAAGCAGTATTTGTCTTTCTGATTCTGCTGATTCCAGTGTCTCCTATTCTTAGAGTTGCTTGTCTATTGAGCCCTGGTCTGGGAGTCAAGAGTCTTGTGTTTGGTTTTCTGAGCTAAAAGGGCTATTTGGCCTCTCCTAGAGCAGCAGGTGGACCAAAGCTCCTACTTCAGCAGCATGCTTCACAACCCGGGGTGATTTTTTCCTGATTGGCTGTTATTATTATTTTGAAAAATCAAGAACAATCACACAAAGCAAGTAGAAACAGGCTGGGCCAGCTGAAATGACCACGTACCTCTGCCTGGGTCTCCGGATGATATAATTAGCTGTTTTTTTCCAGCAGTGAGTGGGTGGTTCACTTCTCTGGCACCGGGCAAGGCCACATGGTGATGCAACAAGAGGCAAGCCCGGGCAAGACCAGCAGTCTTGACAGACGCTGCACGGAGGGGTGGGATGGGCCAGTATGGAGAGGCAGTTTCAGGGCTACAGGGGCATGCCCCCCCCCCCAGGAGGCAAAGCCGGCCTTCTGCTCATGAGCTTGTCCTCCTAAACCCCGGCTCCCTCCTCTCCTCCTCCCTGCTCAGTGACAGAATCTATTCCTTGTTCCCTCACTGTGACAGAGGTGAAAGGGTCTGCTTCTAAAAGTCAGGTGGGGGGGCCAGTGCATGGACAGACTAAATCAGGTGGGGAGCACTCAATCACTCGGGGAGTTTTTTTTTTTTTTTACCAATATCTTTGTTGGTTTTTTTTTTTTTTTTTTGAGACGGAGCCTCAAGCTATCCCCCTGGGTAGAGTGCCATGGCATCACACTCACAGCAACCTCCAACGCCTGGGCTCAAGCCAGTCTCCTGCCTCAGCCTCCCAAGTAGCTGGGACTACAGGCGCCCGCCACAACACCTGGCCATTTTTTGGTTGCAGCCATCATTGTTGTTTGGCGGGCCCGGGCTGGGGATTCGAACCCGCCACCTTGGGTGTATGTGGCTGGCGCCTTAGCCACTTGAGCCACAGGTGCTGAGCCTCTTTGTTGGGTTTTAAGGGAGCTGTGTGCATCGTAAAATATCAGGATTTTAGGCTACAGCCTAGGTCCTCGGTTCTTGAAGTGCTTTTGGCTAAAAAAATGACCAAACACCCCAAAGTAAGGCAAGCATGAAACAAGGTTTATCGAAGAAGAGAAAGATAGGTTTACAGAGTAAGAAAGTTTACAGAGCAGCATACACTGGCCATAGACAGCGAAAGGGCCTCCATTGTCAGGGCTAGTAGGCAAAGAGGTGAAGGTTGTGCCCAGAGGTTCTCTTTATACCACCTGGGTCAGGCCTACCTCGTGGTTCAGAGGTCACCTTGGAACCAGAGTCTTATTGCACATGTGGGCCTCCCATGAGCCTCTCTTAGAGGAGTGGGCCACATGATAATTATCTTTAAGGCTGTTCCAGGTCTGTTAAGACTCTGCTGTACTGTTGCTAGGCTAGAGAATCTTCTACATCCTTTTGCAGTTGGCATGCTAAGTTCTAGCTGGTAAATTGGTAGGATGTTCCCTCCTCCCCAGGTGTGAGCAATCACTTGGGACAAAATTAAGGTAGGAGGTACTGAGATGGAGACCTGGGGACCTGCCTTTGTCCTCCTTCCCCAGGAGAGTGTGATCCCTAACTAACTACCTAACACCTTGACACTGAAATTGGCTGATCTTTACCCAATTCTAACTCAGCAGGTTCCAACAGGGCTGAACCTTGGAATCTATTTTTAAATTGTGTTAATTATTATCTAAAATAGGGTAAGCCATTTAAAAATACATTATGAGGAATAAGTCTACTTTGCACCCCAAGACAGTTAGGGTTTGCACCGGACAAACCCAGGGAGTTTGGATGGTGTTAAGGGTGTCCTGGAGGTAGACAACCAGGAGACCTGCTCCTCTCCCCAGAGACAGCTGCTGTCATTGTTTCTTGTGTCTTCTCCCAGACTCCCTGTGTATATAGGAGCTAAGCATGTTTCAAAAGGGGTTTTGAAGGCCAGGCATGGTGGCTCATTCTTGTAGTCTTACCACTTTGGGAGGCCAAGGTGGGTAGATTGCTTGAGCTTAGGAGTTTGAGATCAGCCTGAGTAAGCGTGAGACCCCTGTCTCTACTAAAAACAGAAAAACTAGCCGGGCATGGTGCCACATGCCTGTAGTCCCAGCTACTTGGGAGACAGAGGCAAGAAGATAGATAGCATGAGCCCAAGAGGTTGAGGTTGCTATGAGCTCTGTTATGGCACTCTACCCAGGGCAGCGGAGTGAGACTCTGTCTCCAAAAAAAAAAAGAAAAGAAAAGAAAAGAAAGAAAGAAAGAAAAAAGGAAAAGGAAAAAAAAAGGCGTTTTGAAGGAGCCCTCCTACTCTCTATGTTGAGAATCACTGAGGAAGAAGGAGGACGGTCTAATGGGCAATTTCAGGCATCTGCAGGGTGAGAAAAGAGACCTGGGTCTCACCACAGCAGCTCCCATCCTCACCGGATCCAGGCTGAGTCCCACAACACATAAGAAACTCTCGGGGCTCTGTGCCTATATTTCCGGCAATAAAATGACTTTTCTTCTTAGTAATCCTTCTCCTAGGCCTCCAGGGGATTTTCAGATGGATTTGCTGAGTAAGGGATTTTCCTGCATTTCAATGCAATGACTTCTCAGACTTTGATGTTGACTAGTTAAAAAACAAAACAACAACAAAAAGAAAAAAAGAAGAAAGAAAAAACTGTGTACCAGAAGAAGGAAATTGAGTCCTGCTGTGTGACTTCAGACTGGTCACACTGTCTCTTTGTGCTCTGGTTTCCTCCTTTGGGAGCTGAGGAAGATCGTGTCTACTGCCTTTCTTTCAATCTCTGTAGTGATTATAAGATCATAGGTATGAAAGTACCCATTTTAGAGCTGAAGATATTAGGTCCAAGTCCATGCTGGGGGGAGGTAGCACTGTTTATCTTGTGGCCAAGTCCAGAGACTCAGCAGGAAAAGACCCCTTTGTAGGAAGCTGGAGGAGAGAAAGGAGTCCTGTTTGCTTTACTCCCTACTGTGGTGAAGCTGACTAGCAGATCATCACAAATCTATGTCCCCATCCAGGGGGCTACATCAACCTGTGCACCCAGGAGGGGCTATGAGACAAGTTCTCACCAGTGAAATGCGAATGGGAGATGATGTGAGTTCCTTCCGAGCCAGGTGTGAAGAAATGCACCTGCCTTCTTCATGCTCTTTCTTCTCCCTTCAGCTGGAAGCAGAGATCTTGGGGCCCACAGGATGCAAAGACCCTGAGATGTTGAATCACCACATGGCAATCAGCCACCTATTAACCAGAGCACCTCTATTGGATTCAAACGTGTGTGAGAAGTAAACTTGGATTCAAATGTGTGTGAGAAGTTAACTTCTGGGTTGTCTCTGAAATATGAGTGTATTTGTTATGGTGGCTGGTGTCATCCTAACACATGGCCCTATTTTCTTCCTAAGTTCAGTCCTGAGCTGCTAGGCTGTCCCTGAGAGGAGATATCAGTAATTATTCCTTCCAGCAGGTTCAGGGTTGTTAGAAATCACTGAGGATGGGTAGAGGGAGTAACATCTCCCTGACTCTGAACTTGGCTCCAGTGGGGCCACTAGCATTTGGGGATTGGGGGTTGCAGCTGTTGCATGCCACAGTGGCCCTGGTGGCATTAAGATCACACATGACACTCAGAGCCAGCCTAGGGAAGCAAAGATATGGACAAGCAGCTGATGGGAGGGGAAGCTAAGAGGGAAGGGTCATAGCCACAGTCCTGGATTTGTCTTGACTCTCTGTCTGTGTCACCTCAACCAAAGCTAGCATACTTCCCAGAGCCCCCATTCTCTGTCAATGAGTCTAAAACCCCTGTCCTTGAAGGAAGAGGGAGGAGGACATGGATGGTGAGGAATAAGGCAATGGATCTGAAATCCTGACATCACTAAGATTCCACACTACTGTGCAAATCAGAGGCTCCAAACCCAAGACCCTCAGCACTTTGTTGTATGCTGAACCTTTTTTTGGGGAAGGACTTTAAAATAATTTTTTAAGGAAGGAAAAAAAACAAACAAAGAATGCTTAGTTCATACTCTCTTGGGATCAGCCAGAAGGCTGTTGTGGACTAAAAATCCTGGAGTGAAGAGTTTCTTGGGGGCTTTGAAAGCAGCCCACAGGAATGGACTCAGAGTCTGTGGGCAGTTTCCATTGTCACCAAATGTCTATTCTCCAGTGCCACGGTACCTGAAATTCCACCATTAGGGCTTCATTCCTATGGATTCCTTTGTGTTTCTTTCTTTCTTTTTTTTTTTTTT
>NW_003852426.1:7395276-7416055 GCF_000181295.1 Otolemur garnettii
GGTCCAGGCTGGGGATTCGAACCCGCCACCTTAGGTGTATGTGGCTGGCGCCTTAGCCGCTTGAGCCACAGGCGCCGAGCCGATTCCTTTGTGTTTCTACAAAAAATGCAAGCAGTGTTAATGCCCGCTATGTTTACCGTGCTCCAGTGTTCCAATAAATCTGAAAGAGACAGACATTGAAGCCAAATACTTGGTATGGGTAATTCTCCAATCATGTTCCTCCCGACAGAGATTGTGGGGCAATTCCATTCCTACATGTGTATCCAGAAACTCTTGCCCATGTGCCTCAGAGATAGGACAAACAAATTTACAGTAGCCTTATATATAATAATAATAAATTAGAAAGCCCTCAAATCCCCCCCGACAGAAGGGATAATTGGATACTGAAAATGATTGAACCATGATTGAACCTTAGTTATGTATTGCTGCCTAAAAAACCATGTTAAAACTCAGTGGCAACCACCATCATTTATTTGTTCAAAATCTATAATTTAGGCAGAGGCTCATTGGGATAGTTTGTCTCTACTCCATGTGGCTTCACTTGGGGAAGTTTAACTGGGGCTGAAGGATCAACTGTTAAGATGGTCCTCACACGGAAGGCAAGTTGACGTGGCTGTCGGCTGGATCAGCTGGAGCTTTTAGCTGATGGGCCTTGGTTACCCTGCATGTGACTTCTCCATGTGACTTCTTTCAGCATGGTAGTGTCAGAATAATCGAACTTTTTACCTGGTGGCTCAAGTTCCCTAAGAATGCCTAAGTGAAAGTTGCTAGACCTTCTTAAGGCTTAGATTTGGAATGGGCACAGGGTCCCTTTCTATTGGCTAAAAGAGTCAACAAGCTAGACTTACTCAAGGGGAGACAACCATGTAAGAGTGTGAATGCCTAGAGGTGTACTTCACCGGGTGACCCAGATTTCCATAAACCACAACCGCCCAAAACTACATGGATAAATCTTTTTTTTTTTCTTTTGAGGAGAGTCTCACTATGTCGCCCTTGGTAAAGTGAGGTGGCGTCACAGCTCATAGCAACCTCAAACTCTTGGGCGTAAATGATTCTCTTGCCTCAGCTTCCCAAGCAGCTGGGACTACAGGTGCCCACCACAACGCCCAGCTACTTTTTTGTTGCAGTTGTCATTGATGGTTAGCTGGCTGGGCTGGGCTGGCCTTGGTGCATGTGGCTAGTGCCACAACCACTGTGCTATGGGTGCCGAGCCTACACGGATAAATCTTAGGTTTGGTTATGCTGAAGTATCAAATAACCTCCACATTTCCGTGATGTCATACAACCAACAGTTACTCCTTCCTTCCTTTCTTCCTTTTTAGAGACAGCATCTGGTTCTGTTGCCCAGGCTGGAGTACACTGGCACAATTATAGCTCACTGTAACCTTGAAGTCCAGGGCTCAAGTGATCCTCCCATCTCAGCCTTCCTAGTTGCTGGGACTGTAGGTATGTGCCACCACATCTGGCTATTTAAAAAAATTTTTTTGTAGAGATGAGGTGTGACTCTGTTGCCCAGGCTGGGCTTAAGTTCTTGCCCTAAAGCAATCATCCTGCCTTGGCCTCCCAAAATGTTGGATTTACAAGTGTGAGCCACCATGCCCAGCCAGGTTACTTCTTTTACATACATATCTCACAGAAGTTGGTAGGGCACTCTGCTCCATACAGTCACTTGGGGACCCAGCCTGAAGGAGGCTCCATCACATGGTAATGACACCATGTGTGACATGAAATCTCACTTTTGCCACAACTGTGGAGGACAGAAAGGTGGGAGAATTTCACCTGGCCTCAGCCCTAAAGGGACGATGTCACTTATGCTCACATTTCATTGGCTAGTAGTAGTCACATGACCCTATCTAAACTATAAAGACAACTGGGAAATGTAGGGGAGCACCTGGATTAATGGGTGAACATTACTATCTGTGCCACATGTGATAAAACTATTTAAAATAAAGGAAAGTTAAACATAAAATTCAAGATAATGTTTACTTTAGGATGGGGTAGAACACAGAGGGAAAGTGTCAGTGATTTGTAACATTCAGATTTTTGCTTTGAGCAATGAATATTTTTTCTTTATTTTTTTTGAGACAGAGTCTTACTATGTCACCTTCGGTAGAGTGCTGTAGCATCACAGCTCACAGCAACCACAAACTCTTGGGCTTAAGCAATTCTCTTGCCTCAGCCTCCCAAGTAGCTGGGACTACAGGCACCCGCCACAATGCCCAGATATGTTTTTTTTGTAGTTGTCATTGTTGTTTAACAGGCCTGGGCTGGTCAGCCCTGGTGTATGTAGCTGGTGCCCTAACCACTGGACTGTGGGTGCCAAGCCAATGAGGTTTTTTTTTTTTTAAGACAGAGCCTCAAGCTGTCACCCTGAGTAGAGTGCTGTGGCATCATAGCTCACAGCAACCTCCAACTCCTGGGCTCAAGCGAGTCTCCTGCCTCAGCCTCCCAAGTAGCCGGGACCACAGGCGCCCACCACAATGCCCAACTATTTTTTGGTTGCAGCCGTCATTGTTTGGCAGGCCTAGGCTGGATTCGAACCCGCCAGCTCAGGTGTATGTGGCTGGCTCCTTAGCCACTTGAGCCACAGGCGCTGAGCCGCCAATGAGTATTAATTATATTATTTTTTAAACATGAATAAATGAGTGAATATATAAATAAATAAATGCCTCAGACGTATGAAGACTGAAGTCTAAACTGAGTACAGGCCAAAAATGACCCTTTGGTAAATATTCACTGAGCTCTAGGCTGAGACTGCTAGGCCTTGAAGGTATAAAAATGAATAAAATATGGGCTCACCCCCTCAGGTTACCAGCTCAGATGATTCAGCAGGCTCATAAACCAAGTGGGCCAGGAAAGCCCCATGAAGAGGCTTGGGAGCCAAAGGGAGCTCTGAGAAGGCCTCATCCCAAGAGGTTGTGTAGATGGGGTCATGAAGGAACAGTAGGAATTCAATAGGTGGAGAAGAAGTGGAGGGGTAGTGGGTTGGTCAGGAACACTCATTCTAGAAAGAGGGAACCATAAGTGGAAAGGCACAGAGAGTCCTTCACTCCTCAGGTGGCCTGTGGTCACAGCACTTCCTCACCGTCTAGTCCCTAAATGATCTGATCAGCCTATTCATGCTGTGCTGCAACCACCCAGAATCCCTTGCAGGACCCACGTACCTGCTCTCCCTAGCGGCTGCCAGGACCGTTGGCCTTAGATAAGGAAGCTCCCTTTCTTAAGGAGGTCATATATCCCCCCTACTTTGGGGGCAGCCACTTCCAAATGGCTGGCAGAGGCAAGAAGAGTACACAGGCCTAGCCCCCATGCTTCAATTCAGGGAACTTTGTAGGAACATCCTTGCTCCAGAGCTCCTTGTGGGATCAGCTGAGGCCTCTCCAGGGTCTCCAGCCTCCAGAAGAGCCTAATTCTTCTCTTTGCCCAAATCTGTTTTCTCTGTACCTAGACAGGTGCTAATTGTGAATATACTCCCCAATAAACTTCCTTCAAACAATATGGTTTCTGGGGAACCTACCTAAGATATCCACTAAAATGTACATAAGTACTAGGTACACCTTTCCTGGAGATGTTTTGTTTATTTTTTTTTGTTTTTGAGACTGAGTCTCAAGCTGTCACCCTAGATAGAGTGCTGTGGCATCATAGCTCATAGTAACCTCTAACTCTTGGGCTCAAGTGATACTCTTGCCTCAGTTTTTCTATTTTTAGTAGAGACAGGGGTCTTGCTTTTGCTCAGGCTGGTCTTGAACTCCTGAGCTCAGGCAATCCACCCACCTCAGTCTCCCAGAGTGCTAGGATTATAGGCGTGAGCCACTGCACCTGGCCAGTAATAACTAATATTTATGGAGTGATTTCTATGTCCCAGGCTAAGCACTTTCCCTTTATGATCTTATTTAATGAAGAACAGAATCTCATGCCAAAGGAACAAATTTTTAATGGTGAAATTTCAGTGTTGGGAGGCTAGAAGTGTTCGTGCAGCAAAAATTCTGTCACAAATTTCTTCTACCTTAATGTATGGTCAGTCCTGATCCTTGTGCTGACTGGATAAATCTCCAGCAGGTCAGAATGAGGCTTTAAAAAGGCTTCTGTTCAGTATGTGATACCTCTGTCCCCTCTCTTCCCTGGTGTCTCGCTTCTTGGGAGCCTATGTGGAGGTGAATTCCTCTGAAAGTTAAACTGCCCCTATTTGGGACTCCCCAGTCCTTTTCTGAGAAACGGTGACATTGTTCCTGAAACTTCCTCTCCCTTCCCGGGTAGCTCCTGCAGCCACGACTGAGCCCTCCTCACATCCTCCTTCTATAGGCTCAGGCTTTCCACCTTGCCTTTCTGTCATTCGCTTCACCCCACCATACCCCACCTTGCTCTGGGGTGGGGGCTGGTCTGGGCCCTCTTGTCCCCAGGCTGAGCCTCCCTCCCTCCCTAAGCCACCTCCTTCTTGGGAGCAGGCTCAGGCAACAGGCTGTGGTCCTGATTGGCCTGCTGGCCTCCAGGAACATGTCCCAGCACGTTGAGCCCTGGCTTAGAAAAGCCTGGTGGCTGTTCTATCCTTGTGGCTGCTTGCTTTGGGGAGAGGAGAGGAATAGAAGACAGTAGACCCCCAGAGATCCCCCGCAGACCTTGGCTTGAGTGTCCTTGAACAGAATATGAGATTTGCAACAGAACCCTTGGGAAAGGCCTGGGATCTGGGGGGTGTACTGGGGGGATGGGGGAAGTCAGATTTTGTGTGTGACTTCTAACAATCTAAGAAAGGCAGAAGTACTCCCTTGAAGAGGATGTGTGGCTACACATTCAAATACATGGTAACAGTTTTTTAAAAACAGTTATCTGAACAGTACTAGATACTTAGTAGGTGCTTAATAAATATTTGTTGAATACTGTTGTGATGGTGGTGGTGAGCTGGAAGTTATAAAAAATGTACTTCCCAAAAACAACAAGAAAAAGAATTATTTCATTGTGAAGCTTAGTACCACAAAACTTTAAATAATTCATTACAAGCCTTCATTAAAAAAAATTTTTCCCCAAAGTAAACAGACAGACAATGTCAAGTCTATTTGAAATGCCTGAAAGCCAACGGGATTCAAGGCAGTAGGAGGATGTGCCTGTCCTGTGCTGAACATTTGACAACCCAGCCTTTGGATGGTATGGGAGTGGGGGAAGGAGGTGAAGACAGGGGCTGGGGGTGGAGGATAGAGTCATGAGGTCTATCTACAAACCTGGCCTGACTCCAAGGCCAATCAGGGGAGGGGGTCTGGTGCTCCGCTGACCTGGGCTCCCATTCCCACAGCAGACAAGAAAGAAGCCTGTCCTCCCCGAGGTCAGCTGCATTGGAGGAAGAAGACTGGGCATGTCTGGGCAGAGATTTCCAGACACTGAACAGCCTGAGATTTCAGTAATTGTAGCTGCTTCAAGCCTGGATTCTACTTTTTAGAGGAATTTCTGTTCAGATTAACACTCCATTCTCTGCAATTTTTTAAAAATAAAACTGCAAATGTTTCAGGTGAACAAAGGAGGCGAAGATGAAGTCCAAGGGAGGTCAGGGGTATAGGAGTGAGTGGGAACAGAATGGACACTTCACTCTCTTCTGTATCTGTCAGGAGCACCAGTAGACACTTCCAGAATTGTCCTTACAGATGCCATCTCAGGAAACTGCCTGGAAACATTTGCCTATTGAACATTTTCATCGTTTTGGAGCTCAGAAACAGAAGGCAACAAGCCACAAACCCTGGGAAGGAGGCAAAAGGCCTGTGTTCTGACCACAGCCATTTCTTTACTGTGAGTTCTGAGTTAGGTCACTGGACTTTTCCCAACCTCAGTTTCCCCAGCAGCATATGGGACTGTGTGTGGAATATCCAGGAGATAACTCCCCAAATCCTTCTCCCCTTCCTAGCCATCAAATCTGCTGCAGTCACCCTGGTTTCTTCTGCTGAGGCGAGTGAGGGGCTCAGTAGGTTGGTTCAACATTCCATTTCTTTGTTCCCCCTGGAGACCAGTCCGCCCTTTCAGAGAAGTGTGCCCAATTCCCTCTTTCTCTGAGGCATTTGACAAGCAACAACTTTATATACTTTGTATACAGTTTCCTCTTCTGTGAAATAAAGGAGACTGAATGCCATTCTGGCCTCAAAGATACTTTGCTGGGGGTGTTTTTGGGAGAGATTGTCTAGTGAGGGATTAGTGGGAATAGTGGTGGAATAGTGCACATAGTGGGGCTGTTCTGGGAATTTCAAAGAGAGGTGCATTATTTTTATTATTTATGGATTTTTATTTATTGATGTCACTCCTGATCCTTTTAGCTGCTTGTGTAAATCCTTGTCCAGAATTGGTCAGCCGTGGGCTAGAGAGGGGGTTCCTTCTAACAATGCCATGCCCTCCTCCAACTTAAAAAAAAAAAGCCAGATTTGTGGCTTAATGTTCGGGGAAAATGTGTCAAGTGCAAAAACCCTAAGCGAAGGGTTGGAGGAGGAGGGAAGCGCCCTCCTGCAGCACGCGAAGTTCCCAGACGGCTGGCTCGCTGGAACCCCGCCAGGCACAGTAGGCGGAGCGCTGAGCGACCGGAGCCTCGGGAGGCGGGGCTCGGGGATACTGGTTAGCTATATCAGCGCCCAGCTGAGCTGCACCAGCTGAGGTGTGAGCAGCTACCGGAGTCAGTGTCCTGACTAGCCAGAGTTGGGCGCGGATTCACAGAGACACCGAGACGCTCAGAAAAGGTGAGGGAGCCCCGGCAGGGCAACAGTGGACCTCGGCCGGCGACTCCGAGTGAGCCGAGCGTGTTCGCTTGTGGGTGTCCGCGGGGATTATGTTCGCGCGAGCGTGAGTGCAGTGTTCACAAGTGTTTCTGTGGCAGGTGAATGACGTGCGTGGGTCTGAGCGCTCCCGATGCGTGTGACGGAGGTCGGGATGTGTCGGAGACTCCCGGCCGAGAGCGGGAGCACAAATGTGCGGGATCCCCTGCCACGCTCCCCTTCCCCGAAACTCAGCTGGGGTAAGGGAAGGCAGGGATTGGGCTGCCTTGGGAGCTGGCCTCTGGGGCCGGGTGCGCCCCCAGCCCCTGATCGCGGCTTGAGGATGTAGCCTGTGTTCCCGGAGGGGTCCAGGAGTGGCGAGGGATACAGAGTGTAGCAAGTTCATCTGGGATCTGTCTCGAGCGGCTCTCAGATCCAGTCTGTACCGTCCTGGCCCGGGTCTCTGAGGTTCAGGTCCCCGGTGCCGCTGTGTGCCCCACTCAGCTGGGCGGAGTCAGCGCGGGCTATGTCCCTGGCCCTTGGGTAACGTGCCAGGACAACTCCCCTAGGGACAAGCAAGGAGGTGACTCACTGTGACAAAGAGTACCCGGGGAATGGACTAAGACTGTATGAGTTTAGAACCCCGCCCGAGCTGGGGAACAGTGGCACCCCAGAAGCCCCTTTCCCTGCCTCTCCGCGGTCTCTGTCCTCCCGTCAGCACAATGACCTATTTGGCTGGCACAGCGTGTTCTCAGGGAAGTCGGGGAACCGAAGGTCCAGGATCCACTGTCGGGTTCCTACTCCACGGGGTGCCCTCGATGATCAGGCCCACGGCCCCCTGCTGGGTTGGCTCTGGCTCTAGCCAGCCTTGCAGTCGGGGATGTGCAGGGGTCCCACTTAGGTCCAGAGAACCCTGTCCTGCACTGGGGAGGAGGCGCGGGACTCACAGGCGGGAGCCAAGCCCCGCACGGAGGCGCGTAGCACTCCCGAGCGGCGGGGTCGCGCGGTCAACTGGGAGTGGGTCATGCGTTTGAGGGGCGGGGGACTCTAGTGGGCGCGACGCTGAGTGCAGCCTCCGTCAGCTGCCTGGGTGTTCGGGCGCCCCAACCTAGTCCTGGAATTTCCGAAGGCATCAGGGCTGAGTGGGACAGGAAGGCGATTCGCCCTTTGGGCGCGGGTACCCTGCCCGGACCTCCGTGCGTCAGCCCTCCCTGGACCCCTGGGGAACACTTGAGCGCTCCTCGTGAAAAAAAGGCCCTTGGGACGGGGTTTGGCATTTTGGGGCGCCCAAGCAGTTTCCTCTCTCCTTCCCTCCCTTTCTCTACGTCGCGTTCTGGGAGAACTTTCGAGCGTTTTTGTTTTCGTTGCTCCCGTCTATTTTTATTTTCCAGGGATCTGACTCATCCCGTGCTTTGGGCGTGGAGATAAGGTGGAGGGGCCCGATCTTGGCGAGAGAGAAAGAGAGAGGGAGAGGGAGAGAGAGAAAGGAAAGGAGAGGAGAGGAGAGGAGAGGGAGAGAGAGAGAGAGGAGAGGGAGGGAGAGAGAGTGAAGAGAGAGAAGAGAAAGAGAATGAGAATGAGAATAAATATGTGTGTGTGTGCGCGCGCGCGCGCGCGCCTGTCTCAGACGGCCCGAGAGCGCGCGGTTTCCCAAAAGCCGCGGGAGTTTCGGAAGCCCGGCCGGCTCAGCGTGACGTGTTCCCTGCCCCCGGGCCCCCTCCTGTCCTCCCCCTCCCCACCCCAGCGTGACGCGCAGCCGGAGTGGAAGCTAAGTTTTGGCGGGCGGGGAGCGCTTTGCAGGAAACTGACTCATCACGACTCCCTCGCTCAGTCCTAGGCTCTGCCCACGCACCGCCCACCCTGTCATGATTTCCTGGAGACCAGCGCCCCCTCCTGGCCCTGGCGCGAACAACAAACCCGCTTTCCCGCGGAGCGCCGCTTGCCGGCGGGAACAGCCTGGCGGGCTGCTCCTGGGCTCCTTCTGCCCACCACCCCTTAAAAGAATCTTACTGGTTCAGCAGTTAGTGAGCTGTTCCTATTTACCTGGAAATTAAAACAGGGGGGAAGTCTCAGGCACGAAGACAAATAAAGGAAGCTATTCTCAGTTTGCAAAACGAGGATTTGCATTTCTGAGTTAAATTTTTTTGAACTTGAAATTGAGATATTGAGGGTGAGAGCAGATTTTGATTGAAAGACAAGGTCTATGAGAGCCATCAGGGAAAGGGGAGTAGAAGGGGAGAGGGTTCCTGCCTAGATTCTTGTCCTTTCTTTAGCTCCTAGAAGCTAGAGAATGCCCAGCTCCTTGATAAAACCTCTACTCCTAGGGGAGCCTCTACTCCTTGAGACTGTGGGGTACTGAGACCAAGAAAGTCCCTTTTTATCAGTGTGCCTCCCCTTGGCTGGCACCCTACGACTGTCCATCGGGAGAACTGTATCAAACGCTTAAATATCCAGTTTGGATTAAGTTGGTCTTTGGAGGTAGAGGCTCATCAATCTGTGTTTCAAAAAAGCTCCCTAAGCGATTCTGATGTGTTTCTCTGGTTAAGAAGAGGGTTTAACACCAGAGCACAGAACCCAGAGCAAATAAGCCTGGGTTCAGGTCTGGCTGTGCCTCCTGTGAACTGTGTGACTTTGGGCAAGTTACTTAACTTTTCTGAGCCTTGGTTACCTCTTCTGTAAAAAGGAAGCTAATGTATATCCACTTTATAGGAGGTTTGATATTTGTAAACTGCTTAGAAAAACCCCTGAACATAAAAATATATAAATCAATCCCAATCCATGCCCTGAAGAGGGTGGGCATAGGTTATTTGAAGGATCTGTCCACTATACAGTGGGACCTCTTTTGGGGCAGTGGACTTTGGCTTTTAGGGGGCAAGTCTCCCAAATCAAGATGTGTGTGTGTGTGTGTGTGTGAGAGCTCCTGCCCTTTAAACTTGGTCTGAATGCCTCCCTCCTAATCAGCCGAGACATGGAGTTATGGGCTCCACTCATCATGAGAAGTAAGATGAGGTGAGGTAGGGCATAATTCCAGGTCTTCTGCCTCAGGAAGACATTCAGGGAGCTTTCACCTTCAGAGCCTGGAAATCTAGACTTGTCCCTAGGGAAACCCAGTCCATGCCAAGGTCGTGCAGTCACTCAGCCCTGGAGCTAGCCCAGAGCAGTGCATGTAAGTGCCAGGGCTCACTCATGGGCAAATGCACTCTCAGGTTTTCCTCTCCTGAAGTAGGAGGAGAGGAGCTTGGTAGACCAGCCACCTTTACTTTTCCTTGCCTGAAAAACGGGTTCCTTGGACATAGGCAATAGAGGGTGGGGGCTGGGAGGTGTCTAGACTTCAGATCACCTGATATGCGTGGCAGGATGTGGCTCAGCCTGGGAGAAATTATCTCCTCCCCTGCCCCGCCCAGCCTCTCTTTACCCCTAGGCCACCCAGCTGATGACAGCCTAGGAAAGGACTTACTAGCACCTGTCAGCTGCTGTCTGAAGGAGGCAGTTGGCAGGGGACAGGTGGGCGGGG
Organism: Otolemur garnettii; assembly: GCF_000181295.1. Classification (NCBI taxonomy): domain Eukaryota; kingdom Metazoa; phylum Chordata; class Mammalia; order Primates; family Galagidae; genus Otolemur; species Otolemur garnettii. The sequence goes on from NW_003852426.1 coordinate 7,405,510, forward strand.
GAGGGAGAAGCAATGGGGTGGAGGCTCAGCCAGAATTGAAGGCAGAAATAATAATACTTCCATTTTTCTGGGCACGTCTGTATACCAGGTGCTGCTCTAATCATTTTACCCACATTCACCCTCATATCTATCCTATCCTCTAAAAGGAAAATAGAGCCCAGAGAAGTTAAGTCACTTGTCTAGGTCAGCTGGCAAAGCCTAGATTCCGACCTAGCCAGCCTGGCTTCAGAGCCCGCACTCTTAACCACCAAAACACAGTCTCTCACTCTGTCCCATCTGCCTTGCTGGATGACTCTCCCACACATTGCTTGCACATGCGTCTGTAGCCATGCTCAAAATTTGCATGTAGCCTCCTTTGTAGGTGAATAAACTGAGGCCCAGAGACATTAAGTGGCTTTATAAAGTTTAGGTGGTAAGTGGCAGAGCTATAATCCAGTGGTCTTCATCCTACAGTCCAGGGTGCTTTTACTTTGCAGAGCAGGGTTACCCCACTTGGACATCTGAGTGGGGGGATTCACAAGGCTGGAAGAGCCCTCAGCCTGATCCTTCACTGGACCTCTTGGCTGGGGCTGGCATTAGGAAACTGATGAACTCTGGCAATTCACACATATTCGGGGCATTTGCACCCATGAAGGACACCTCAGGGGGGGGAACGAATTGATTTTAGCTGATAATACCTGGTGGTAAACAGGACCCTGATCCCTGCTATTGCAATAAACTTGCCTTTGTGGACATAAGCTTGCCCTTCAGCTGCCTGCTCCCCTGTGACCTTGGGACACCAGGCTGGCTGAGCTCAGCCCCCATTTAGTGTCTGTTGGGAGGAGGGGGTTCCTGTGAGAGGGAGGTGGCCGCAAACTAGCTGGAAGGAACCAGAGAGACCGCGGTAGGAAGACCTCACCTGAGGTTGCATAGTAAAGCCTGGTGGGATAAGGGAGGGTCCACTTTCCCTAGTGACTGGGCCTTCTTCTTCGTATCTCAGCCACAGGCACCATGTCGGAACAGCAGGGGGATGGCCGTCAGATCCCGTGCAGCAGGAAGGCCTGCCGCCGCCTCTTCGGCCCAGTGGACAGCGAGCAGCTGCAACGCGACTGCGACGCGCTAATGGCGGGCTGCATACAGGAGGCACGTGAGCGATGGAACTTCGACTTTGTCACTGAGACACCACTGGAGGGTGACTTCGCCTGGGAGCGTGTGCGGGGCCTCGGCCTGCCCAAGCTTTACCTCCCCCGTGATGATTTGGGAGGGGGCAAGCGGCCCAGCACCTCGTCGGCTCTGCTGCAGGGAACAGAACAGGAAGACCACGTGGACCTGTCTCTGTCCTGCACCCTCCTGCCTCGCTCAGGAGAGCGACCTGAGGGGTCCCCAGGTGGGCCTGGAACCTCTCAGGGCCGAAAACGGCGGCAGACCAGCATGACAGGTGAGGGCAGGTACAGGGAAGGACTTTGTAAGGGACCAGGACTCTCATAATTTACCGTCCAAGGGCTAACCTGTCTGGTCCAGGTTCTGCTTAGGTGGAGGGAAACAGGCCCAGAGAGATGAAGCAACCTTCCTGGGTCACACAGCTAAGACTAACTAGCTAACATTTGTTGGAACTTTTTACAAGCCAGGTCCTTTGCTAAGCTTCTAAGGTGAATTTCCTTTAGTCCTTTTATCCTTATAGGGATCCTATGCGGTAAGATGTTCTCGATACCCTTGAGAGCAAAGAATGAAGATTCAGGGAGGTAGAGTGATTTTTTCTCAAGGTCCCACAGTGTATTTGCAGTGGAGAGAAGACTAATGATGATAATTTTCTGGCTACCCTATCCAAATTTCCCTTGCCTTTCCCATCACACACACACACACACACACACACACTTCCCTGCCCCTTTCCTGCTGTTTCGTTCTCTCTGACACTCTTTGCTATCTATCAGCAGCTCCTTTTGTGTCTTCATATTGCCCATCTCCCTCAATAAGACATTAGCTCCAGGAGAAGGGATTTCTCATGTTCATTGTTGAAACCCCAGCCCCTAGAACACTGTCTGGCACAGAGTAGGCACCTGACAATGAATGACTGTTGCTGACATTCAAGCACTTATTACACTGAGCCCCAGACCAAAACCTCTATAGAGAGAGTCTCATTTGATCCTTATAGCACCATACTATTATTATTCTTTTTTTTTTTTGAGACGGAGCCTCAAGCTATCCCCCTGGGTAGAGTGCCATGGCATCACGCTCACAGCAACCTCCAACTCCTGGGCTCAAGCGAGTCTCCTGCCTCAGCCTCCCAAGTAGCTGGGACTACAGGCGCCCGCCGCAACGCCTGGCCATTTTTTGGTTGCAGCCATCATTGTTGTTTGGCGGCCCGGGCTGGGGATTCGAACCCACCACCTTAGGTGTATGTGGCTGGCGCCTTAGCGGCTTGAGCCACAGGCGCCGAGCCCTATTATTATTCTTATTTTATAAATGGGGAAACTGAGGCTGAGAGATGAAGGCAAGAATCTCACTGCCAATTTGCAATTGGGTCAGTACTAACAACAACAACAACAACAGCAACAGCTAACATTTACATGGGCCAGACATTGTGCAGAAGACTTTTTGTGGATATCTAATGGAGTATGTAGATCAGAGCTGTCCAATAGAACTCTTTGCAGTGATGGAAAAAGGCCTAGTGAGGTGGCCACTATCCATATATAGATGTTGATCCCTGGACATGTGGCTAGTGTGACTGAGGAACTGATTTTTTCCCTTTATTTGGTTTTAGTCAATTTACATAACAACATAGAGGTAGTGGCTCCTGCATTGGGTAGCTTGGGTTGGAGTAGACCTATGGATGTAGGTGCTGTAATCAATCACTTCTGTGAAGCATGGCAGTGTACCCCACCAATACCCTCCTGGGAGACGGAGTGGAGGTTCCCAGAGGCCTCCCCATGCCTAGCCCCTGGGCCCTGGGGAGGAGTGTCTGGGCCCCCCCACAGTCTGCCTTGGATGGGTGGCTCTGCTGTGTCCTCTTCCTCTTGGCCTGGCTGACTTCTGTGCTCTCTCCTCAGATTTCTACCATTCCAAACGCCGGCTGATCTTCTCCAAGAGGAAGCCCTGATTCGTCCATCAGAGGCCTTGTGCTCCTGGAAATTAGGGGATCCTGAAGGCCCCTTCCACATCTTCTGCCTTAGTCCTTCAGATTGTGTGTCTTAATTATTATTTGTGTTTTAATTTAAACTCCTCCTCATGTACATACCCTGCTTGCCCTCTCTACCCCCAGCCTCTGTCATTAGAATTATTTAAAACAAAACTAGGCAGTAGAACAGTAGGCTCATCAGAGTGCTGGGTACTTTTATGACATGAAATATTATTTAAAGCTCTCCATTTCCTCTCCCCTGGAGGTCAGGTGGGGCGGCTTCATGCCAGCCTCATCCTCCTCCACCCTCACTGCTGGTGGTACTCTGGAGGGGCCTGGCTCCTTCCGTACTCTGTCTTGTGGGTGTTATGAAATTCCACCCCTTTCCTGGATTCTCAGACCTGAATTTCTTATGATTTGAGAAGTAAACAGATAGCACTTTGAAGGGGGCCCAGTTAGTGGGACCATCATCAAAAACTCTGGAGGCCTTGCACCTCCTCTGAGGCTGGGCAGGCACCGCCCAGCACAGGGCTGGGGACTTGGCACACTCCTGGCCCTGTCCTTTGAAGGAGGGGGAGGTAGGGTCCTGTAGCAAACCACCCTGCCTCCCCACAGGGCCTTCCACCCTCCTCCGGGGAGCCCGCCTCAGTGTTTAGTCTTCCCCCCCCTGCTGCTCTCCCCTCCCCATGTCCTTGCTCCCCAGTCCCATCTCAGTCCTGGATGGCAGCTCTGGGGCACCTGTACCCCCCAACTCAGTGGGCTAAAAGGGGAAGGGACACACAGGAAGAAGGGCTCCCTAGTTCTACCTCAGGCAGCTCAAGCAGCAACTGCTGCCTCCTCTTTTAGCTTGGGGTTAGGGGTCCTGGGTGGTGGCACAGGCCTCCCTGAGGGAGCACCCCTCCATGTTAGGTCTGTGTGGTGTAAAGAATGGATCTTTCTGGGAGGGAGACATCAGCTCCTGGAAGGTGTCCAGGGTCTGCCTGCCACATCCCTCCCCATTTCATTGCACTTTGTATAGCGGTTGAACAAGGAGTTAGGCGTTTTAAGATGGCGGGAGTAAAGGCTGTGGTAGGGCACACTAAGGGGGCTGATGTGGGGCTTGGGGTGGTAAACGTTGAACACTGAACATTGGGTTTCTGGAGGTCAAAGCACTTAGTGGGTCTGACCCACATACTTTCCAGCTCCTGTAACATCCTGGCATGGACTGTTTTCTCTTTGTTTCAAAGTATTGTGGTTCCCCTGGCTCTCTACCTAGACTGTAAGCCTCTTAGTGGTGGGGACCATCCCTGTGCTGTTCTGTGTCCTTCACAGCCCCTCCCATAGTGCTGGGTATACAGCAGGTGCTCAATAAATATTACTTATAATATTACTGTTGTGGTCATTATACTACATACCTTGTTGTTTATAAGAACAAAGAGATGAGATTTGTGGGGGGTTCATAATTTTTAAAATTAATCTTTTTTTTTTTTTTTTTTAGAGACAGAGTCTCACTTGGTTGCCCAAGCTAGAGTGCTGTGGCCTCAGCCTAGCTCATTGCAACCTCAATCTCCTGAGCTCAAGCAATTCTCCTGCCTCATTCTCCTGAGTAGCCAGGACAACAGGTGTATGTCACCTGCACCCAGATAATGTTTTCTATTTTAGTAGAGATGGGGTCTTGCTCTTGCTCAGGCTCAGGTCTCTAACTACTGAGCTCAATGAATCCTCCTGCCTCAGATCCCCAGAGTGCTAGGATTACAGTTGTGCACCATCATGCCTGGCCAAAATTAAACATCTAGGCCAGCTGTGGTGGCTCATGCCTGTAATCCTAGCACTCTGGGAGGCTGAGATGGAGCTCAGGAGTTAGAGACCAGCCTGAGTGAGAGCAAGACCCTGTCGCTAGTAAAAATAGAAAAACTAGCCAGGCATTGTGACAGGCGCCTGTAGTGCCAGTTACTTGGGAGGCCAAGGTGAGAGGATTGCCTAAGCCCAAGAGATTGAGGTTGCTGTGAACCATGATGCTGTAGCACTCTACCCATGGGACAGAGTAAGACTCTGTCTCAAAAACAAAAATGAAAACAAACATAATTAAGCATCTAAATTTTAAAAATGCAGAAAGCTCAGCAAATAGACCATGCAGCAAAACCCCAACAACAACAAAACAAATAATTTATCATCACATTTCTGCAAAGATCCCCATTGTCAATATTTTGGTTTGCTGTGTACTTTTTTTTTTTTTTTTGTAAATAATGTACTGTAACTTACCATCATGACTGATGAGGAAAATGAAAGTTAAAATCACAGCAAGATGCCACTACCAGAAGGACTAAAATGAAAAAGACTGACAATGCCAAGTGTTGGCAAAGTTATGGAACAAATGGAACTTGTTATACTTTGTTATTGGAAGTATAAAATGTTTCAAGTACTTTGAAAAACTATTTGGCAATATCTTCTTTTTTTTTTTTTTTTTTTTTTTGAGACAGAGCCTCAAGCTGTCCCCCTGGGTAGAGTGCCGTGGCATTACAGCTCACAGCAACCTCCAACTCCTGGGCTCAAGCGAGTCTCTTGCCTCCGCCTCCCAAGTAGCTGGGACCACAGGCGCCCGCCACAACGCCCGGCTATTTTTTGGTTGCAGCCGTCATTGTTGTTTGGCGGGTCCGGGCTGGGGATTTGAACCCACCACCTTAGGTGTACATGGCTGGCACCTTAGCCGGTTGAGCTATAGGCGCCGAGCCGGCAATATCTTCTAAAGATGTCTACCTTCATGCTTACTTATTGACCCAGTAATTCCATCCTAGGTATGTCCTTAAGAGACATGAGTACATATTTCTACCCCTTTTGGTGGACACATGTAAGGATATTCCTAGCAGTATTATTTTATTTATTTATTTATTTTTGAGACAGTATCTCACTCTGTTGCTCTGGGTAGAGTGCTGTGGCATCAGCCTAGCTCACAGCAACCTCAAAATTCTGGGTTCAAGTGATCCTCTTTCCTCAACCTCCTAAGTAACTTGGACTACAGCTGCCCACAATGCCTGGCTAGTTTTTCGATTTTTAGTAAAAACAGGGTCTCACTCTTGCTCAGGCTGGTTTCAGACTCCTGAACGCAAGTGATCCTCTTATCTTGGCCTCCCAGTGCTAGGAATACAGGTGTGAGCCACCATTCCCAGCCCTAGCAGCATTATTCTTAACAGACCCAAACTAGAAATAGCTAAAATGGGCATTAAAAAAGAACAGTTATGTAAGTCATGGCATATTTATATAGTACAATATTATACAACATTTAAAAAGTACTGTTCACATGAATGTTCTAATTACCTGTTCATAATTAGCCACTCCAAGACTTAGTGACATAAAGCAATGATTTATTTTCTCCCTATTGTTCAATTTGGCTACTTTTCAAATGTTGATAAATCTCTGTTATACAGGGCAGGGCTTTACATTGGAATCCTTGGGTTCTGATGTGAGACTCTCCCATTGGGGTTTTCCAGCGATTTCATGCTGTCTACTTATACTATAGATCTGTCCAGTACTGTGGGATATGCTGGGTTGGATGATCCAAGTATTTGTCCATTAACATGCAACTATCCTAGAGCCCTGTCTTGCTCTGGACTTCCTTCAAACATGGCAGCTTATTAAGTCATCCAAGAAATGGGCTGGAGAAATATTTAGTATACTGCCTCCAAAATCCAAATTAAAAAATGATAGTAGGTACAAGATATGATATAAATTATCCTTTACCATAGAAGGAATGTCCCAGAATGTCCAAGTTTGTATGACCACCAAAAACTTAACACAGGTGTTCGATCTCTGGATTTTTTGTAGGAAATGTGACTGTGAACTGCTTTTGATCCCTTTTCCTGATGTGGATCAAGGAGAAAAGAATACATTTGCCATATTATTGGCTTCTCGTAGTCAGAGGCTGTGAAGCTATTTTAGTAAAGATATCATATCTGATAAAATAGCTGTGACCAGGGCTGCCACGTGATTAACCATCCATCACTAAGCTTTATTTGGTTTGTACAGGGACTATATGAAGTGGATCAAATGCAGACATGATAAAGACCACCACCTCAGCATTCTTTAAGTCTCTGGGGTTACCACTAATCTCTGCAATTCCACCTGGCATTGCTTCTGTTTTAAAATTTTGATCAGTGGGATCATTTTAGAGTCTTCTACTTGGTCTTTCTTTTCATAATGGTTCTTTTTTTTTTTTTTTTGAGATGGAGTCGCACCATGTTGCCTTTGGTAGAGTGCTGTGGCATCACAGCAACGTCCAACTCTTGGGCTTAAGCCATTCTCTTACCTCAGCCTCCCAAGTAGCTGGGATGGGACTACAGGTGCACACCACAATGGTGTTTTCTTTTTGCAGTTGCCATTGTTGTTTAGCCGGCCCAGGCCGGGCTTGAACCCACCAGCCTTGGTGCATGTGGCTGGCCCCGTAACCACTGTGCTACAGGCGCTGAGCCTTCCTAATGGTTCTTATTCCATAGACAAGGGAATATGAGAAGGAAATATGAGAGTTCTGCCATCTGCTAAACCCATCCATCTTAATTTGCACTCAGGAGCCAGGAAATAATCCACAGAGTGGATCCATTCTGATAAACTTGGCCAGGACCCCATTTATCACCTGGGCTCATATGTTCCCCGCCAAAGGAGGCTGTAATGGCATCTTGGGTCACTTAGATGCAGTACCAGTTCTGACCCTGGATCCAACAGACCTCAAAAGATCTGGCTGTCCACTTTTCCACACTGTACAGCTAGCTATTCTGGTAAATAACCAGAGGGTACTTTGGGGAAGAATGGGAGAAATACTTATTTTATATACTTACAGTGACATTATGGGTCTTTCTCGTCAATCAGTGGGTCTGAGAACCGGTTCAAAGGTGGAAAATGAGGGAGAGACTGCAATTTTCTGTTGTGACATCAATCTCAGCCCACTCGCCCTTGATCTTTTGTGATTAAGTTAAGCAATACTCTCATTAAATGCTCACCTCTTACCCTACGGACACTGTTACAGAGCCCTGCAGATTGGGGACCTCTGGTTACCGTACAGGCCTTGCTGCCTATCATGGTAATCGTTTCCACCTTGCCTCTAAGGATTAAGTGGTCCAGTTCGGTCTCTGCTCTTCCAGAGTCTCAGTTATCTCCATTGACAGTGGCCATGGCATTCATCCCATGGCAACACCTCCTCACTGAACCTGGCCTACAGAAGACAGCCAGCACTGAGCTCCTCTTGTTAGTGTATTCGTCATTGCTTTGAGAAGGGAAGGTCTTCTGGCCCTACTCTCGGAGCCTCCTAACCCCTTCCTAGTACTCTTCTAAGGTAGTCCCAGCATTGTCACTTCATTAACAGTAAGTCACAGTGTGTCTAAGCTTTAAGGACCAATTCAGCAGGTGTTAAGAGCAGCTAGGTAGTCTTGCCAGGATGTAAAATCCGAGTGGAGAGAGAGTGCCCTCACAAAAACTCTTTTATCTAGCTTTGTGTTCCTGTCTCTTCCCAGCCCCAGTCCCACACCTTCAGGATATCCCATATATGTTTGTCTGTTCCTACTAATATGTATCAGCCAGACCAGTAGCTTTGAGGGTGAATAAACTATTTCCTCCAGTAATAGGGACCATTGGGAAATGTTAAGACCAGAACCCAGCCCAGTGGCAGTGAGTTTGTGTGTGGTGTGGAGAGGCCTTTGGAAGCTGAGGTGGCTGCTGCCTGACAGAGACCACAGACTCCCAGAGGAAGCTGTGGCGCTGTGGACCACAGACTCCCCAAGGAAGCAGATAAAGAGGTGGGTTCGCCACAGCTCAGTAAAGTGGGTCTTAAAGCAACAGAAGCCTCACCTTTGTCTGGAGAAAAATGGTGACTTACTGGTCCATCTGAGCCATTTACTGTTTGTTCATCAATTAGCAGAAGAGTCCAAGACAAATGCTGTGAGAGTTAAGTGTGGAATCATTAACAAGGAGCTGCTGGCTGCAGCAAGAGTCATTTTTTTTTTTTTTTTTTTTGGAGACAGAATCTCAAGCTGTTGCTCTGGGTAGAGTGCCGTGGCATCCAGCTCACAGCAACCTCAAACTCTTAGGTTTAAGCAATTCTCTTGCCTCAGCCTCCCAAGTAGCTAGGACTACAGGTGTCTGCCACAATGCCCGGCTATTTTTTGGTTGTAGTTGTCATTGTTGTTTGGCAGGCCCAGGCTGGATTCGAACCTGCCAGCTCCGGTGTATGTGGCTGGCACCCTAGCCGCTTGAGCTACAGGCGTGGAGCCAGCAAGGGTAATTGTAAAGAAGAGCAGAGGTTAGAAGTCAAAGAACACATTCTTGAAAATTATATGATGTATTATTTTAGGTGATAACAGGTCATAAAAGATTTTTTACATATAAAAATAAAAGACCTAACCCTAATTATGGTTTAGAACAGCAGTAGGCAAACCATGATTCCGTGAACCAGCTTCCTGTTTTTGTATATAAAGTTTTATTGGGATGCAGACACACCCATTTTTCTACCCATTGTCTATAGTTGTTTTTGCACTGTGAAGTAGTGCAAGTAGAATTGAGTACTTGCAACAGAGACTATGTGGCGACTACATTGCCCTTTAAGAAAATGTTTGCTAACTCTGGTCTAGAGGCAGTGAAGGAGGGATGGATCTGGAGGAAGACAAGGATCACCTTGGGAGGCAGCCTGCTCTGGTGGGTCCTTTATGTGGTCATCAGGTATTGGGAGATTGTTCTCTTCTAGCAAGAGAGGAGGCACTTGTGCAGGCCTGGAGGGTTCAGGGGAAGCTGAGTGTATGAGGTTCTCCAGTGCATTCCCCCCACATACCTCCATCGGGGTCTCAGCACCCATTCTTTCTGTACCAGGATTCTGACCCTAGAAGAGTAGGTCTGCTGAGGCTGTGATTCAGTCTCTCCTGCAGCACCACCACTTGTATAATCAGATCCTGGACCTGATTTCCAGCATGACCTATCTTTGGGTCACAGAGATGAGAATGCTGCTATAGAGTTTTCCTGTCTCCCACAGCAAGCTCTGGCTTGAGCCTGTCATTCTCTTTCTTCGAGGCTTATAGGGCAGTTGACAAAAGCCAACCATCTTCACAGTCCTTATAATTACTACTGCCCTGTATCTTTCAAGCAAGAGATACCTGTGCCCCTGGAATTCTGCCTGTACCTCACCTCAATCCACACCACACAGCTAAGTCTTGGACATTGTGATCCTGCAGCCTGCCAGGGCTTATCACCACTCAATCCACCAACTACATTTGGGTCCTCATTGTCATCTCCCTGATAAGGAATCCATTATCAGAAGCCCATCCTGCTTTCTGCCATTTCTTTTTTTTTTTTTTTTATCTTGAGACGGAGCCTCAAGCTATCCCCCTGGGTAGAGTGCTATGGCATCACGCTCACAGCAACCTCCAACTCCTGGGCTCAAGCGAGTCTCCTGCCTCAGCCTCCCAAGTAGCTGGGACTACAGGCGCCCACCACAAC
>NW_003852426.1:7416080-7418138 GCF_000181295.1 Otolemur garnettii
AGCCATCATTGTTGTTTGGCGGGCCCGGGCTGGGGATTCGAACCCGCCACCTTAGGTGTATGTGGCTGGCGCCTTGAGCCACAGGCGCCGAGCCGCTTTCTGCCATTTCTGATACCTATTGTGTTATTCCCTGCTTGACCGAAGCACCCTGGAACAAGGACTTAGATGCGGTTGGTTTACTTGGGAGATTGTCCCTGAAAGTACATGCAGAAAAGTAGAGAATGTGAGGAAGAAAAGGAAAAAGCCAGTAAAGGTGTTGGTGAGCAAGTTCTACTGGGGCTTCGACCTGCTAGAGAGCATCTGAGGAAACCACATGGCACACACTGAGGAGAGGCTCTCTGGGGAATGTCTACAGGACACTTGCCTGTGAGTGTCCATCACTGATTTAGGGCTGCCTCAAGGGCCCATTTCAAGTTGGTTCTCAAGGGTAGAACAAATTCTGTGGTGCCGACAAAACCCAGGGGGATGCTGACATTTGAGGTGGGAAGTTTGTAGCCTGCTGGGAACTATCTACCAAAGCTTCAGGTGAACACAAGTGCCTGAGGTCATGCCCCTAGGAAGTGGTGAGGAGCCAGGATCTTCAGGTTGATGATTCCAAATCATCAGAGCACACTGCCTGCTCCATAAACCAGAGGGGGAGTGCCTCATCCAGGGCCACTCCCACCATGATAATTCTAAAGGGACGCTTATGAGAACTCATCTTTCTTTCTTTTTTTTTTTTTTTTTTTTTTGCATTTTTTGGCCAGGGTCAGGTTTGAACCCGCCACCTCCTGTATATGGGGCTGGCGCCCTACTCCTTTGAGCCACAGGCGCCACCCTGAGAATTCATCTCTTTCTGTGCCCCTCCTCAGGCTTTGGTGTGACTTCCGTTTTCTCAATCTGATGTAAAGCGCCACACAAATGCCCCTCCAATACACACTCCCCGGCCCTGGCTTCCTTCCTGCGGGATTGCCCACTCACCCAAGCTCCTTCCTGAGACATTTTGGAGCCAGCAGCCAGTGGCAGGGAAGCCCAGGTCTCCTAGATTCAGCCTCAGCTCTCGCAGCTGCACCCAGCCGGAGTATATCTTGCTTCAGGATTTATCAAACTGTGAAGGGAATTCAAGCATCTGTGGGGAATTTAGAATTAATGAATTTGAAAACTTTCCTAATCGTAAAGCAGCTTCACTGCCTTTGATGTGTGTTCATTAATTTCGTTTTTATAAAACCTAGTTTGTGAGCTCAGTCTTTTTAAAATCCAGCAACACTGCATTTTAAAATTAGCCCCACTGTTTCCAAATGTGACTGGATCTAATTTTTTTTTCTTAGCACTTGTTATGTCTGGGCAGGTTTCTTCCCTGGGGCTGCCACTGAGAACAAAGGCTGGCTAAGCTCTCACCACCCACAAGAGTCCAGGGCACCCAGGTTCCATCAGAGAGGGTGTGGCCACCCCAGCCTTCTCCACACCCCTTGCATTTTCTTGGTCAGGAGCTGGGCTGGCGAGGGTGAGGCAAAAACTAATAATGCCTCCAGATCCTGAGGTTGGGTCTTAAAAATCCAAACTCCGTTTTTGGAAAGCAGAGGGAGCCCTTTGCTGGAAAGAAGATCCTGGGATTGTTACATTTCCTCAAACCCAGCAGCAAACTCTGTTGGCAGTATTAGATACATATCCAGAGTCCAATCACCTATAATCATCACTTCCATTGCTGCCTTCCAGGTCCAAGCCATCATCTCTCATCTGGATTATTGTGTCAACCTCCCCACTAGTCTCCCTGCTTCTCCCTTTGCCCAGGGCAGTCTACTCTCCAGGATGAAGTCTTCCTGAAGAATCTCTTTGAAACCTAACCTGGAACATGCATCTTCCTTAGAGTAAGGCCCCTACACAGCCTCACGTCCTCCACTCGTCCCTCTCCTATATGCCCAGCCACACAGGTCTCCTCCTCCTCCCCACAGCGTGCTTCTGTCTCAGGACCTTTGCACTCACTGTTCCCTTTCCCTGAACACTCTATCTCAAATATACCTCCCACCACCATCCTATCCTTTCAGTCTGCTTTTCTTTTCCTTTCTTTTTTTTTTTTTT
>NW_003852426.1:7419559-7458440 GCF_000181295.1 Otolemur garnettii
AAAAAAAAAAAAAAGAAAGAAAAGAAAAAGAAATATCCCATGCATTTATAAACATATGTGAATGTGTTTGTATATCTATTGCATAAATTTCATACATACAGACATTTTTCTTCATACAAAGCACATTATATTTAACTATTCTGTACGTATTTATTATTTTTATTTATTTATTTTTGCAGTTTTGGCTAGGACTGGGTTTGAACCTGCTACCTCCTGCATATGGGGCCGGTGCCCTACTCCTTTGAGCCACAGGCACTGCCCTGTACTTGTTTACTTTTTATTTTTATTTATTTACTTTTTTTGAGACAAGAGTCTCATTTTGTCACCCTTGATAGAGTGCTGTGGCATCACAGCTCACAGCAACCTCTAACTCTTGGGCTTAAGTAATTCTCTTCCTCAGCCTCCTGAGTAGTTGAGACTATAGGCGCTCGCCATAAAAACGCCAAAAAAACGCCTGGCTGTTTTTTTGTTGCAGTTGTCATTGTTTAGCAGACCCAGGCTGAGTTTGAACCCGCCTGCCTTGGTGTACGTGGCTGACGTCCTACCCTCTGAGCTAAGGGCGCTGCCTCTGTACTGTTTTTAATTGAGTGCTGTGTCATGAAGGTCAGTCCATATCAGTCCACATGGATCTTTCTCATTTTCTTCACAGCGGCATAACACGACATTGTCTGGATGTCTCAGAGCTTATTTAACCAGTTCACTATTTTATCTTTCTTGCTGTTTCCCAAACTGGTTCCCAAGTCTGGGCCTCAAGGAATCTTCCCACGTCAGCCTTCCAAGTGTCTGGGACCATAGGTGTGTGCCATTGCGCCTGGCTTCAGTTCCCTATTGATGAAAATTTAGGTTGTTTCCAATCCTTTGCTACCACAATGTTGTAATGAATGTCCTTCTATATTGTCATACTGTATATCATTTGTGGGATAAATGACTGGAAATGAAATTGCTAAGTAAAAAGATTTTTGCATCTTAAATGTTGATAGACAGTACAATTTTTTTTCCTAAAAGGTAGGTCAGTGTGTGTTCTTACCAATAATTGGTCTGAGTGTTTTCCCACAACCTTTATAATACAATGTATCAAAATTTTTAAAGTTTTACCAATTGGATAGCTAAAAATGATACTTCATTGTAGTTTTTAAACTCTTATTTTTTACTGATTGTAGTTTTTACTCTCTTATTATGAGTAAAGATTTTTTATGTTTAAAGGTCATTGGTATTTCTTTCTCCACAAATTGTCTGAAAACATATACTACCAATTTCTCTAATACATTATTGTTCTTTCCCTGGGAGCTCTTTATAGAGATAGGAAATTGGCTTATTTTCTGTGATACGATAAATAATTTCTGAAATTTATGTATGTATGTATGTATATATTTATTTATTGAGACAGAGTTTTACTCCATTGCCCAGGCTAGAGTAATATAGTGTCATAGCTCACTGCAACCTCAAATTCTTCAGCTTGGGCGATCCTCAGCCTCCCAAGTACCTGGGACTACAGGTGCCTGTCACTTCACCTGGCTAGTTTTTCTATTTTTAGTAGAGACAGGGTCTTGTTCTTGGTCAGGTGGTATCCAACTCCTGAGTTCAAGCAATCCACCTGACTTGGCCTCCCAGAGTATGAGCCACCACACCTGGCTTGCTATGTGAAATTTTTTTTTACAGTTTGTTTGCCTTTTAACTTGTCAGTGGTGACTTTTTGCCATTCAATTGTTTTGTTTTTTAAAAATTTCTATATAGTTGAATATCACAGTCTTTTATTTTATTGTATCTGATGCTTTGTGATATACCTGGAGAAGCCTTGCCTGATCCAAGATGGCATTTGTTCAAACACTCACAAAAGTAGTGAAAAAATATAATGGGTCTTATTTCACCTATGTCCAATTCATACTCCCCACCCTTTAATTATTTTGAAGTAAATTCCAAACAATGTAGAATTTTGTGATTTTTAAAATTCTTATACCTTTGATCATCAGGAATATTAGAATTACAACTCTAATTTTGTTTTTTGCAAGTACTCAGCTCATTCTCCCAACACAGTTTTTTTTTAAAATTTTTTATTAATCATAGCAGTATACATTAATACTATCATGGGGTACAGTGTACTGTTTCTATATACAATTTGAAATACTTTGACCCAACTGGTTAACATAGCCTTCATGTCTTTTTCTTACTGTGTTAAAACATTTATATTCTACATTTAGAGAGATTCACATGTACCCTTATAGTAGGGTGACCAGATTTTAACATTGGTAAGGTGGGACAACATGGCCGCGGGGGCGGGGTGAGGGCGGGGCAGGGGATGGGGCAGGGCAGGGCCTGACAACAATGCAAACTTTATAAGCAGTTCTGGATAATCTCTTCTCAGCAATTATTTGTTATTATTACAGTTTAACATTATAAAATTAACAAAAATAATATAAAACTCATATTCTGGCAAAATAGCCACATGGCAGCCGAAAACCGAATATTCCCTTCTTGTTCTCCCGACCGTTGGTGCATTCTTTCCAAAAATTAGGACTTTTTTAAACACTGTGGGACGCGGGACAAATTGTTGAAAAGCGGGACTGTCCCGCCAAAAGCAGGACGTCTGGTCACCCTACCTTATAGGATGAACCATAGGTGTGATCCCACCAATCACCCTCCCTCCACCCACCCTCCCCCTTCCCTCTCCCCTCACCCCATATTCCTGGGCTAAAATTTTATAGTAGGGCTGAGTACCCTGGATACTTTTTCTTCCATTCTTGCCAACACAGTCTATTGACTAAACTATCTTTTTTTTGATGATTTGACATGGCACCTTTATTAAGTTTTCCCACATATTTGAGGCTGTTCCTATCTACTGTCTATCTACTGTCTATTCTTTATTCTGTTCCACTGATTCATCCACCTATATTCATGTTCTAATATCATACTGTTCTGAGGGTTGTAGTTCTACAATATATATTGGTATCAGGTTAGAATGTTTCCTAAAAGGTTATTTAGATATTAGCCTCCTCTGAGGTTCAAAGACACCACCTGAGAGTGAGGGCTTGAAGTGAGCAGGGTGTGTGTTTCCCCCAGAGCATCACACATGCCCAGTGTTAGCCACTGCCATGCTTATCAAGATGCTAACTGGGATCAGAGACTTAGGCCCAAGTTCTGGCAGTGCCACTAAGGACTAGGTGACCTTGAGCAGTCTACCTCACTCTTTGGAGCCTCTGCTTAGAAGGGCTTCCCTGCCAGTTCTAGTATCCTCTATTTCCAAGATACTGGGGCAAGGGTACCAGGCAAGATTATGAAAGGACAGCCAGAGTCTGCTTGCACAGGAAGTCCCCTAGATGAGCACAGAAGATTGGCTTACTGGGGAACGGAAAGGGTGATTAAGCAAGAGACAAGACTGTTAACAGTCCCAGAGCTCCTGGGCTCCACAGGACAGCGGCCACCTCGTTACCAGGTCTGGAGTGCAGGGCTGCGTGTACAACTGGGAGCCTTTGAGAGGTGGGAGTCACCCCAGTGTTGCAACTCTTCTTTTTCTTTGGAGGATGAGGATGGGAAGAGAGCTGTGGTCCCTGTCCAGCTCTATAACTTGGGTGCAAGGGTGGAGCCTTCTTTTCTCATGCATTTGGAGTTCTCTGCATGGCTTAATGAAGGGCAGTGGAGGGCACTTGGGCCAAAGATGACCCTTAAATGTCCATGTGACCTTGGACAAGACACCTGGCTTCTCAGAGCCTCAGTTAGTTTGGGGAGGAGGGAGGTTAAATAGGTAAACTAGAACAAGCACTAGGTGGTCTCTTAGGCCCACCGACTTGGGTAGTTTTAGTTCAGTGACCATGGCTATTATTTGTAGTGAGTGAAGTCAGTGGCATGCCGGGTAGACCCTGTTCCCAGCCCTTTTGACGACAGAGTAGAGGAGATGGGGAAGGCCTGAAGCACCAGAAAGCACCAGGTTGTGATTCTGAGGCTGCTCCACCCCATCCTTCCTATATGGCTTCCACTTCTTCTAACCCAGTCCCTCAGTGAGGAATCCATTTGCTCTGTGTGATTTTGTAAGTGAGGAATGTGGGGAGAGGTAGTACCGCTGAGAGGCTGTTTGTGTGTGTCTGGCCATGAGGGGGTCTCTGACTGTTGGGGCATCAGGTATGATCGTCCACTAAGGGGAATGTGGGGGAGGAGAGGGATGCTGGCAGAAGGGTGCCCTGCTGGCTGACTACTAAGGGCCCTTTGCACAGGCTGCAGGGCGGTGAAGGGTATTGTCTAACTGAGAGGCCGATGGCGAGGGATTGGGGCCGATGGCTTAGGAAGTTGTGTGGATGTGTGTGCATGTTCTCGTGTGCACATTGGTGGATTGACTGAAGGATGTTCCTGCTGTCTCTAAGTGGCCATGAAGGGGGCACAGATTGTTTTTAGGGTATGCTGTAATACCATAAGGGGGGCTGTGAACGTGAGGGGTAGGGTGCCACATCTTGACTGATGGTGACAAGTGACAAACTTGGAGGCAGTGAGGGCTGTAGGGCACCTGCTGCCTCTTTGCCCCAAGTCACCTGACAGACAAGGAGGGGGCCATTGAGTGTCCCTCCTGGGAGAGAACTGATCAGCCAAGAGGGCAGATGCTGAGGCCCATGGCAGCGTGGGTGCTGCGTGAAGTGTCCAGAAAATGCTGCTTCCTTATAAAATGCCAGACTGTTGGAAATGGGCTATAGAGGTGCAGCTTGGTCAGGAACTCCCCTTAAGCAATGCGATGAGCACTCCACGTCCCAGGATATGGCTGCAGGAAACTTATTTCTGTGCTGGGAATCTTATCTTGTTGCCACGCGTTATCTCTGTCGCCGGAAGTACACGTGAAACTGCTCTGAGTTTCCAAGTACTGTGACTGGGTCTTACCACATCTGCCCTGCTCCCAAGCTCTTGTCCCACCCAGGATTGCTCCACTGGGCATTTATGATCCCCAGAGGGGCCTTCTGCCCACTGAGGAGCTACCTCCCCAGGAAGTGGTCTTGGGGAAGTCCACCCCAAGACAACCCAAGACAGCAAAATGTGGTCCGAATTCTACTACTGACAACATCATAGCCTGGGCAGGTCACTCTGCCTCTTTCTTAGCGCTCCCCTAGGTTTCCTCATCTGTAAAATGGGGATAAATTGTATCTGTGCAGACTTCAGCTTTTATGTGGCTTAAATAGAATTTTACCCTCATCAATGTCATCACCACTGTTGTCATTGCTACCTTTACCCAGTAGTTACTGTATGCCAGGCACAGTTGTAAGTGCTTTACATGGATTATATATTCAACAAATATTTGCTGAGCACCAGCTGTATGCCAAGGGTGCTCTAGGCATTTGGGAGACAGCAGTGAAAACAAGAGTGAACTCCCTACTCACATGAGGCTGACATTTTAGTAGCAGCTGATTGAAAATTTAGAAATTAAATGCAGAAAAGACTTGATTCTGGGAAATGCTAAGAAAAAATAAAGCAGGAAAGGGAGATGGGCCATGCTGGAGAAGGGGAAGTGGTGTTTCAGCTCTCTCTCATCTAATCCTCATCTACTCTGGGTGGTAGATATTATCCTATCAGTAGAACCTCTGTAAGTTGACCACCCAAGGGAGTGTAACAAACTGGTCAATGTATGGAGCTGGTCAACATAAGGAACTAGGCCTACTGTACTGATACGTACATGTGGTACATGTCCAGTCCATGAAAAGTAGGTCAACTTAAGGAAGTATAGATGTAGGGAGGTGGTCAACTAGGGAGGTTCCATGGTATTTCCAGTGAGGAAACTCAGGACAGAGACATTAAGTGACTTGCCCAAGGTTGCACAGCTAATGAATAGCGGAGCGGCGAGAGGCAGAGGTCTGTCTGACTTCAGAGCACTAAGAAGTCATTTACTTTCCTGGGCCTCCTTTGCAACAACTCTAGGTCAAGCGAGTGGATTCACCTCCTTTCAGCACTGAAACTCAGTGAGTCTTTTCTTGATTGTAACCCACGAGCTGGAGCTGCTAGGCCAAACCACATTAGCCACTGAAGCATCACAGGGTCATGGAGGAAGGGGATTTCCTTCTTAGGGGGATGGTGAGTGGAGATGGATGCTGGCTTTCCGGATGTGGACAGATGTGGCCCAAGGAGGGGTGCCTCCCTGGCCATTGTTTCTGTGGAGCAATGTGGGGGTGAGTTGGGGGAAGGGGACACTGGGGGAAGGACAGATAGATTAGCATGGGGACTTCCCTATTCAAATCTTTGTAATGCCATCCTTGGCCTTTTTTCCTCCCTTTTTTTTTCAGGAAGATTTTCAAATGTACAGAAGACTTGAGCAAATAGTACAGTGAATGTTATTGTACTGATGGCTAACATTTCCCCCCTTCGCACTCTCTTTCTCTATATGCGTGTACACATTTTATGTTTATTTGCTTATACATTTATTTGGAACCATTTGAAAGTAGATTGTAGCCATCACACGCTTCATCCCTACCTACTTCATCTCATCTTTTAAAGATGGGGAGAGTCTCCTACATGACTACAACTAACCTTTATCACACCTTGGAAATTCCACGTAGCTTAATATCATCTAGTGTGTAATCCATATTCATATTTCCCCAGTTGTTCCTCAAATATTCCTTATTCCTGTTTTTTTTCTTTTTCCAAAAAGAATCTAACGAAGGATCACACATTATATTTAGATGTCATTTTGTTTTTAGTCTCTTGGAGATAGCACTATCTCCTGCCTATCTCTCTCTCTCTCTTTTTTTTTTTTTTTTTTGAGACAGAGTCTCACTTTGCTGCCCTTGGTAGAGTGCCATGGTGTCACAGCTCACAGCAACCTCAAACTCTTGGTCTTGGCCAAGAGTTCTCGTGCCTCAGCCTCCCAAGTAGCTGGGACTATAGGCACCTGCCACAATGCCTGGCTATTTTTAGAGATGAGGTCTCGCTCTGGCTCAGGCTGGTCTCAAACCTATGAGCTCAGGCAATCCACCCACCTTGGCCTCCTAGGGTGCTAGGATTATAGGCGTGAGCCACCGTGCCTGGCCTCCTGCCTAATTTTTTCTTTTTCAACATTTTTAAAGAGTCTATTCAGTTGTCCAGGAGAAAGTCCCACATTCTCGAGGATAATGTGAGTCAGCAAAAGAAGTAGTAAGGGGTTGAGAGCACAGTACTTGTCCAGAGCAAGGCTGGGTCCCATGAGGGCTTTCAGGGTTAAGCATGATCTCTCCTGTCCTGGTGGTCACTGGTAGGCCATGTCACCTCCCCAAGGAAGCCCTCATGCTCCTTTTCCAGAGCTCTCCTAGCGCTTGACACACTGGTCTGCTGCCCTTTCCATGCTGCACTGTAATTACGTCTGTGTCTTCTCAGGTCAGGCTCTGAGTGCCTCTGGGGGAGAACAGGACTTAGACACACCTATACTTTCAGGGCCAAGGGCTCTGGCTCTGCTTAAGGGTGCAGGTTGTGTCTGCACAAGTGGAGAATGGAATCCAGTCCATATTCTACCTGTCAAATGATGAGGCCTGGCACTAGGCTGTGTCTGCCAAGAGGAAGCAGTGCCTTTTCTTAATTTATCTAAAGGACACATATGGACCATGACAGGCCTGCATAGCATTGTGTTAGCATTCATTTGGTGCTCAGTAAATGCTTATCACTTAAATGATAGAGCTTGGAAAGGGCTGGGGCAGAAGTAAGTTTTATCAGAAGAGATGTGCTGGTACTATTTTTTGGTGGGGGCCGGTGCCCTGATTTACAGCATTTGCCAATTCCCATAGTGTAAATACTCTCACAGAGGCTGATTGCAAGCCCACTGAGTTAGGAAAAGATGTGTGCAATTGGCTCTCATAAGCTCCTCGTGTCTGACTCTAGCACATCACTGCAGTTTTAAACTTATGATCTTAAAGTTCCATCTGAAACAGACTCTGAAGGAGGAGGGGAGAGAGAGAGACAGAGAGATAGAAGAGACAGAGATGACTACTTCACTTTGAAGTTAGGACCTCACCAGGGTGAGGAATTGCTTCATCTGAGTCCTGTGCACCCTGTGGGAGGAAACTTACCCAAGGGGAGGCTAGGTCAGTGAATCCAGCCCTCTAGTACTAAGCCCACCATGCGAAGCAAAACCTTCTGGCCACTGCATTCAGCCTGGCTGTGGCCTTTGACTCCAAAGAAAAAGCCCTAAGGGGGTGAGTCCTCCCTGTTCCTGGTATAGCCTTGTTCTGCTGCTGTGGCTCCTTCACACATACTGGTCACTGCTTCTAAATCCTACCTGCCTTCTCTAGAACTTGCCCAAGTCCCACTGACTGCAAGAAGCTGCCCTGACCACCTGGACATAAGTCCTTCCTGTCATATACAGTTTTGTGCCCCAGAATTCTTCCTCCAAGAGCAGGCCTAGGCCCTTCCAGACCCAGCCTCCCTTTCACCTAGATGAATCCTTGTCCATTGAAATTCTTATCCATTGATCTTCAGTTGAAGGGGCCCCAATTAACTAATTTGGCAATCCTTACTCAAATACCTACTATATGCTAAGGGGCTGGACCTTAGCAGAGTGGACCAAGGCACATAGAGACATCCCAGGGGGAGCCTGGGGCATCTTGGGGCCTTGGAGGAAGTCTGCTTTGTGCTGATATAACAGAACACTACAGAATGAGCACTGTGCACAGGACAGAGACTTATTCCCTCACAGTTCTGGAGGCTGGGAAGTCCAACATAGAAGGGCTAGCATCTGGTGAGGACCTGCTTGTGGTGTCATCCCATGGTAGAAGACAGAGGGCAAGAGAGTGCACAGAGCAAGAGGGGGCTGAATTCATCCTTTTATAAGGAACCCTCGCCATGATAACATTAATCCACTTAGGAGGGCAATGTCCCTATGACCCAAACACCTCCCATTTAGCTCACCTCCCAACACTGCCTCACTGAGGACAAAGTTTCTAACACATAACCTTTGGGAGTGTTTAAACCATTGCATGGTCACAGACAAAGGGGCACTGGGCCCAGCTTGACTGTGGGGGTGACTGTAGGGAAGCCAACTTCTAAGGTGAGGAAGGAGAAGGCACTAGGGGTGAGAAAGCTGGGGAGTTTGGGGCAAAGGGAACAAGGGTGGGAGGCAATCAGGCATTCCAGGATCTCTAGTGGGTTGGTCAGTTGCAAGGGCATGGAGGTGGGGAGGACGAAGCACGGCCAAGGTCATCACGACTGCCATCATGGTGGTCATGTGTAGGACCCTAGGAGCCACAGGAGGGAGCTACTGATTCCCAGCTGCATGTGTGGAGGGAATAGAGAAACAGTGCTGTGGAGAGATGGAATTGGAGGGAGGGGAGGGGAGGTTGAAAGGGGAGGTGTGGGAGAGGGCTCCCCTTCCAGTAGGCTAGAATCAGTCCTCTTAGCTGCTGGGCAGGGGCAGTGGCTCACACGTATAATCCTAGCGCTCTGGGAGGCCAAGACGGGTGAATCTTTTGAGTTTAGGAGTTCGGGACCAGCTGGAGCAAGAGCAGGACTCATCTCTACTAAAAATAGAAAAACTAGCTGGGTGTCATGGTGGATGCCTGTAGTCCTAGCTACTCTGGAAGCTGAGACAAGGTTTCTTAAGCCCAAGAGCTTGAGGATGCTGTGAGCTATGATGATGCCAGGGAACTCTACCCAGGGCGACAGAGTGAGACTCTGTCTCAAAAAAGAAAAGAAAAAAAGTGAGAATCAGTCCTTTTGATGCAGCTGAGATGTGAGGAGATGAACCAGAGGAGCAGCGGAGAGATGGCTTAGGAAGCTGCTTCTGGCCCTTCAGACACAGAGGTCTTGGAAAACTCTGTGGAACTATTCTCCAGGTCAAAAAATAGGGTATATTCTGCATAGTCATTTTATCTAACTGCCAGAGACTTTTTTTCTTTTTTCTCATCATCCAAGATGAAAAGACTTTTGATCGTTGAGCAGAGACCTGAAGGAGATGAGGGCATGCAGGCAGCTGGGGAAGGGTGTTCCCGGCAGGGGGACCTTAGAAAGGACGGGAGCAGGATGTGCTGGTAGGATGGATCGGGTGGGGATATGTCAGCCATGGCAGGTTTCTTTCGGGGATGAGAGGGACACATAGAGGGGTTTGAGCTAATAGAGGCCTTGACTGTTCAGCATCTTAGTTCTCCCTGACTTATTCTCTGTCCCCAGGGCCAACCATGGAGAGTGGTCAGCAAGTGTCTCGAAAAGCCCGGAGGCTGGGCTCCAGCCGCCGGCGTCAGACAAGAGAGCCAGCTGATGGCCAAGATGCCCCTTTGGCTCCAGAGCCAGAGACCTGGTCCTCTCAGGCAGCTGCAGAACTGCAGGGCTTCTTCCAGGACTGTGGTGCCATAGAGAGGGGCTTTGTCACCCGTGAGGACCTGGCGGTGAGCCCAAGGGCCCCATCTGACCCCTTGAATCCCTTTTCTGTAGCCTCCCAAGACTTCCTATCCCAGGAAGGCAACACTTATCTCTTGCTTCCCCTTTCTCTCATCTACAATTTATTCTCAGAAATGGCCAGGAATTTATTTATATGAACATGTAAATTACTGGTAAGGCTTTATGTGTTGCCCTCCTCCAGAAACAAGAGAAAGGATTTTAAACCAAAGAAGTGATGTGCAAATGGTCTATAATTTAGGCCCATTGAGCAGAGGTTTTTCTTGGGGGAGTAGTCAGAGTCTGAGAAATCAAACCATGCTGATGACTGCAAATTTCAGTGGAACATAATGCCAGGCATGGTCGTGTTCCATTAAGGAGTCTTAGGCTACGGCCTAGACCAATTTTTCTTTGGTTTCTCCCCATTCACTGAAAAGTGCCCATGTGGGTTGCAGGCGTTCCCTGGGCCTGCTCTCTTCCCCCAGATGCTGCTGTACGCTCCAGACTTTGTTCTTTCCCCATCCATCCGACCGTATAGTCCATTCCTCAGGGACACAACAATGTGTGAATAGCTGATGTTAAAATGTAATTTTCAAAAAAAATTTTTAAATGTGGCCAAATGCAGTGGCTCACCCTTATAATCTCAGCATTTTGGGAGACTGAAAGGGCAGGATCACTTGAAGTCAGGAGTTTAAGACTAGCCAGGACAGCAATATAGCGAGGACCCATCTCTCAACAACAGCAACAAAACAAAATGATCCAGGCCATAGGTACGTGGCCTTAGCCAATTGGAAGGCCTTAGCTACTTGGAAGGCCAAGGCAGGAGGATCTTTTGAACCCTGGAGTTTGAGGCTGCAGTGAGCTATGACAACACTAGTATATTCTAGCCTGGACAACAGAGTGAGACTCTGCCTCAA
Organism: Otolemur garnettii; assembly: GCF_000181295.1. Classification (NCBI taxonomy): domain Eukaryota; kingdom Metazoa; phylum Chordata; class Mammalia; order Primates; family Galagidae; genus Otolemur; species Otolemur garnettii. Next base: position 7,430,776 of record NW_003852426.1, read on the forward strand.
AAAAAAAAAAAAAAAAAAGGAAAAAGAAAAAGACTTTTGAGTAAATATAAAATCAACATTTGGGCTGGGTGTGGTGGCTCACGCCTGTAATCCTAGCACTCTTGGAGGCCAAGGCAGGTAGATTGCCTGAGCCCACGAGTTTGTGACCAGCCTGAGCAAGTGCAAGACCCTGTCTCTAAAAAATAGTAGGGCTTTGTGGCAGGCGCCTATAATCCCAGCTACTCGGGAGGGTGAGGCAAGGGGATCACTTGAACCCAAGAGTTTGAGCTATCATGTCACAGCACTCAACCAAGGGTGACAAAGTGAGACTTTGTCTCAAAAAATAAAATAAAATAAACATTTATCAAAGTTCTTATCTAATGAATTACTGATTAATAATTAATGAGGGAACCAGTAAGATGATTCAAAAACCATTTGAGAAACTAGGATATTTATAGGTGATTTAATGGAAAAGTGTTAAGATTGCTAAATTCAATTTTTAAATGGTTAATATCCAATAGTCTATAAATCTGTGAGGCTATCTGTCCTACCAGATAAAAATTATTTTCATCTCTCCTAGACAAAAATCTACAGGTTAAAAGTAACTTCAATAAGTCTTGGACTTTTAATTAAAGATAAAATAATGAGATGAACTAAGTCCATTTCTCTAGTCTAAACAATGCTTATGTAGTCCCTGCCTCCATATAACATTGAAAGAATGTGCCATCTACCTTTTTGCCTTATTTCTAAGTTTTAAGTAATTTTTCTGTGAGAATAAATAATCTCTATAGTTTTTTCTTGATGTACAAGGTCTGACAATTATGTTCATGAACTCATCCCTGGAAAAGTCCTACATACCTCATTGCTGAATGTCACCATGGTCACCTTCAAAATACTACCCTTGGGAAGCTGATGGCAGTGCCTAGCCCACCCTTCAAAGCAATTTTGAAACTCAATTTTGAATGGCCATTGGTATGGCCATCAGAGCTGTTGTCATATTGCCCTTGCTGTCTTGAATGTCATCTTTTCAATATTTTCTTCATCTTCAAGTAAAGGAAAAAAATCATTGGGGGCCATATCAGATGAGTAGGGAGGGTGTTCCAATACATTTATTTGTTTACTGGCTAAAAACTCCCTTATAGACAGTGTTGAGTGAGCTGGTACATTGTTGTGATGCAAGAGCCAGACTCTTCTCATGCCAAGGTTTTTTTTTTTTTGCAGTTTTTGGCTAGGACTGGGTTTGAACTCACCACCTCTGGCACATGGGACCAGCACCCTACCCTTTTGAGCCACAGGTGCTGCCTTCATGCCAACGTTTTTGGTTAAGATTTTCCTATTTCTCCATAGATGTTTACTTGGTATTCTATACTTCTCATAGTCAGCCAATAATTTTGACATAGAATTCAATGAATTTTTCCAATGTTTTCATCAGTTCTGCTTGTTATTGGCTGCCCTGATGTCTCTTCATCAGTGATGCTTTTTCTCCTCTCAGAAAAACATTTAATCCATTTGTACACTGCCATTTTCTTCATGGCATTACCTCCATAAATTTAGACTAACATGTCCCTGATTTCACTTCCACTCTTGTCAAGTTTAACAAGAAATTTACTGTTTGTTCCTTATTCTAATTCAAGCACCAACATTCTCAAGACAGCCCACAAAAACACACACAACAATAATGAACACCACTCAGCAAGACACTGACAGATGTGGACATGAACAAAGCTGTGAGACACTGATATATCAAGGTTATGAAACCTTACCAAGTTGTTTGTACAGTGCTGTCAACATAATTGCACTGTGGCAAGTTCACAAACTTATTGCCAGAGTGTTTATAATATGATATTGGGCCCGGTTATTTCCTTAGGTACAGCAGGGGTGTAAACTAAACATATGGGCCTCCTTGAATTTGCTCTACAAATGGGGAAATTTACAGTATTAAGCTATTTTAGCTTCTGCTGAGAAGTTTTCACATGGAATCCTAGACCAGATTTTTAAAACTTCTGTAGTTTGTTTTTTCTATTTAGTAACCAACTGTTCCCATTTTCCAACGACTGAAGGGGCACCTGGGATGTGACACTTTGAGTACTAAAACTGGGAAAGTTCTGGGCAAACTGGGCCTAGTTGGTCATCCTACTTCTATCCTAAGGCTAGGAAACCAAGCCCAAGACATTCTCTCCACTAGATGTCACCTACAGCACCTGTAAATTTGAGTGAATTCCTCTTTTCTTAAGGTCTCAAATTTTTGAAGTTCCCTCTTCTGTCAGGAGGCAGCTTTCCTTATGAAGTGGTTTCAGGCCAGCGTCCTTGGGGAACTTTTCAGGCACTGGCTCCATGGGTGTTCCTTAAAATGGACTTGTCACACCTGATTAAATGAGAATCATTCAATAAAACGGCACTCCAGGGAGGGCCTTGGCTGCACAACTGATTTATCCAATTATATCCTGGGAAAAAAGGAAGATAGATACTATGCATCTATAAAAATAACTGTATTGCCATGGAAAGTAAAGAGATTCAGAGAGTATTGGTTTCTGATTCATGGTGGGGGGAATCAGTGAGATTTAGATACCATTTAAAATGTTTAATTTTAGTTTACAAAAGTATAATCTGCTAAACTGAGGATTAGAAACAGTTTGAGAGGATAGAGAAAGAACTTCCTCACAGATCTATTAAAGTAAACCAAGAAAAAATAATATCACCTGTATTCCAACAAATAACCAGAACTAGATTTCCTTCATCTGTTCATTCAGTGCCATTTAATTAATTTTTATCCTGCTGGATCTTGGGTAAGCTGTCTGCTTCTGAACTCAAAAGAGTCCTAGAAATCCTCAGTCCGCTAGCTCAGTCTGAAGGTCATCCAATGCCAGCTCAGAAGCTTGTACCCAAGTGAAGCATAAATAGTTCACAGAACGTGGTACAGTTCTTTTCCTCTAGTCTTTGAGTTTGCCATTCTATGTTGAAGACACAAACTGTGACCTGCAGCTTATCACAAAGCCTTTAGGCAGGTGTAGAAAAGTGGAAACTTGTCTAGTAATAAGATTGACAGGCTGAGGTTATTTATTACAGTACCTGATAATATCAGAATGGAGGAGAGTGACATTCTCTACTGGGGCATAATACATAACTATGTCATAAGAGCTTGATCACTATTTCCCTGAAGTTAAGAACACATTATGGTTTTTGTTTCTTTTTAAATTTTGCTTTCAACTGGCTTTCACTCATCTTAGTTTGAAGTTTTGTTTTGTTTTGTTTTTAATTTTTTTTCCTTTTCTTCCTTTAGCAATTCTCTTGCCCTCAGCCTCCCAAGTAGCTGGGACTACAGGTGCCTGCCACAACGCCCAGCTTTTTGGTTAGAGACAGGGTCTCACTCTGGCTCACTCCGGCTCAGGATGGTCTCAAACCTCTGAGCTCAGGCAATCCACCTGCCTCGGCCTCCCACAGTGCTAGGTGTGAGCCACCATGCCCGGCCATGAACACATTATGACTAGCAAAGGCACTGAGAAATCTCTAGAGTCTTCCCATAAGGCATCCAATTTCTGAAATATTTATACTAATAGCATTTTACCTATGTAAACAGCCAGACGAGGCTGAATGTCTCTTCTGATTTAACTGTTCTTTCCATGATGCTCTTGTAACAGTGTTGAGGTATTTAATAAATATAGAGAAAAGATAGCCTAAAATTTTTATTTTATTTTTTCCTGAATTTAAGATCTGATCTTGGAAAGGCAAAATCAGAAAAGCTGTCAGAGAAGATTTGGGTACCAGATTAAGATAGGATTGTGACAGCCCAATAAATAGTACTTAGTTATCTAATTAACCAAAGTGACAGTAAAATAAAATATGTTGAAATATTTATTTATATATATATATATATATATATTTTTTTTTTTTTTTTTTGAGACGGAGCCTCAAGCTATCCCCCTGGGTAGAGTGCCATGGCACCACACTCACAGCAACCTCCAACTCCTGGGCTCAAGCGAGTCTCCTGCCTCAGCCTCCCAAGTAGCTGGGACCACGGGGTCTGCCACAACACCTGGCCATTTTCTGGTTGCAGCCATCATTGTTGTTTGGCGGGCCCCAGGCTGGATTTGAACCCGCCACCTTAGGTGTACATGGCTGGCGCCTTAGCCATTTGAGCCACAGGTGCCAAGCCAAAAGATTTTTGTTTTATTTTTTATTTTTTGGAGAGAAAGTCTTGCTCTGTCTCCTAGGCTGCAGTGGCATGATCATAGCTCACAGCAGCCTCCAACCCCAGGGCTCCAGTGATCTCTCTATCTCAGCTTCCTGTGTAGCTGGGACTAGGCCTGAACCACTTCTGGCCAATTTTTTTTTTTTTGGTAAAGATGGGGACTTGCCATATTGCCCAGACTGGTCTCAAACTCCTAGACTCAAAGGATCTTCCTGCCTTGGCCTCCCAGAGTGCTAGGATTACAGGCGTGAGCCACTTTGCCAGACTGCTGAGTTAGATTTTTAAAAGCTGGCTAATGTTTAACAGGCCAATAATCTTTGGAGTTATTTGTTGCATCAGACAAAAATTATTTACATCTCTCCTAGACAAAAGCTATAGGTTAACATGTGAGGAAATGGGGATGGCCGAAGACAAGTACATCTCATTTTAGAGGGTGGTGCAGAGTTGTCCCCAGTGGGAACAGCCATCCAGCTTACCACTTCCTTCCAGATGGCCAGGTTCAGCTTCCTGGGCAGCGAGGAGGAACCAGAGATGATCTTCAACTGGGTGGATGTGGAGCAGAAGGGACGTCTCTCCCTTGAAGAATTCAGCTCTGGACTCAGTATGTCTGTCCTAGAGGGCCTCCGGGGACTTCCTGCACAACCAGGCACTCTTGTGGTGTGTCCTGCACAGGCCAGGCAGGGTTGTCAGGAAAGGCGACCTCTTTCCCTGCCAGGGGACCTTCACAGCATGCCTGAGAGCAGTTCAGGGCACTTCCCTGAGTGTCCCCTCCTCCAGAGAGGCCTCCAGGCTTGCTTTCTGACCCTCCCTTGTCTTCTCCCAACAAAAGTCTTCTCTTAAGTGAGAAGTTGAACATCTCCCATTCTTGAAACCACAGGTCTTGTTTCCATCTGAGGAAGGTCATACATATTCTGGCCTTGGTTGAGGGATTCTAGGCCCCAGAGAGCAGCAGAGGGTGATAGCCCCAGGCACTGAGTGGGAATGTCAGTGGCCCACTGGGCAGGGCCATTCCAGCACCTGCCTCTCAGTATGGGTTGACAGGCCTTAGAGAGCCCGAGCTGGTGGGTCACAATACTCCCAATGATACTTTCAATGAAGGAAGAACCTCTGGCCCTGGAAAAAGAAAGTGCAGTGTCCTTGCAGAGCTCCTGCAAGACACAGCTTAGCTTTCAGTGTCCACAAAGCCATCCAGAGTTCCCCAGGCAGCCCAAAAGTTTGGAGGATGGCAAAGAGGGAAGCCAGGAATCTGTATTTACAGGTAGGGCCCCCCTGGAAGTGGTTGCTCCAATTCTGGTGATTAAGAAGCTGAAAGTGGGCAGGAGGAATCAGGGAGGCAGGTGAGGCACAGAGGGAACATTGCTGTCCATGCAGCCCGAGAGGGCCGTCTTCACACCTGACTCCAATAATGCCCCCCACGCCAGGGACTTCCCAGGGCCTATAGTGCAAACTCTAACCCCCTTCCTAGGGCCTGCAGAGCTTGCACCACCCAGACCCTGCAAACCTCCTAGGCTCACTCAGTGCCGCCCACCCCTCCGGTCTTGCCAACCTGGCTCCTATCTCGGGGTTTTTGTGTGTGTCATTCTCTCTAGCTGGTTAGTATGCACTCTCTGGAAATCCACATTCCTTCTTGTTATTCACATCTCAGTTTCAATGTCACCTCCTTGGGACACTCCTAACCACTCCATCTAAAGTGGATCCTCTCAGTCTCTCAATGGAAATTACTGTTTATTCCCTTAGTCCACTTAGCAAATTTGCTTGAAAGAAAAAAGAAGGGAGGGAGGGAGAGAGGGGAAAGGAAGGAACAAAAAAGGAGAAAGAAAGATCCTTTTCAACTCTTGCTAGAATCTTTGCTCCATAAGGACAGGGATTTGGGCTAATTTTGTCACCAGCCTATAATAGATGCTCAATAAATATCCCTCAAGTGCATGAACAGTCTGTTGACCACTAATGCAATTGCTGTGTGACTTCCAGCAAGTCTTTTGGCATCTCTGAGCCTCAGATGCACCTCTGTGAAATGGGCACAATGTCTACCTTGAGTAGCCTCCTGAGGCAGATAATGAGGAATGTATGAAGGTGGCCCAGTATAACTGACTAGCACAGACCTAACTACTTCCCCAAGGGTGGAAGCAGGGCTGGGTGGGAGGCCGGGGGCTTGGGCCCACCCCACTCTGTTCTCTTCCATCTCACAGAAAACATCTTTGGCTCCAGCCAGAGTTCCCAGAGGCTCCGCAGAAGGAGACCATTGCCCTCTAAGCGGGTATCTGCTATCACCAGCTTTCCAGCACTGGAGGAGGTTGATGCTGAGGAGAAGGAGGCGTTCCTTGCCTTCATGGAGCAACTGGGGACCAGCCCCCTACTTCCTGAGTAAGGCCTGTGTGGCGTGTTGTGGAGAGGGGCTCTCCTGGACACAGCCAGGCACAGATACTGGTTTGACCACTGGCTAGCTGTGTGACCACTGGCAGGTGTCTGACCTCTGACCTCTGTTTCCCTGGCTGCAAAATGAGCAGAAAAACTGTTGTGGGATTAAAACCTGCTTACAGGCTTGGTGCCGGTAGCTTAAAGGCTAGGGCACCAGCCACATACATACTGGGGCTGGCAGGTTCGAACCCAGCCTGGGTCTGCCAAACAACAATGACAACTACAACCAAAAAACAGCTGGGCATTGTGGTGGGTGCCTATAGTCCCAGCTACTTGGGAGGCTGAGATAAGAGAATTGTGTAAGCCCAAGAGTTGGAGGTTGCTATGGGCAACATAGTGAGACTTTGTCTCAAAAAAAAAAAAAATGGATGGTGCCTGTGGCTCAGTAAGTAGGGTGCCAGCCCCATATACCGAGGGTGGTGGGTTCAAAGCCGGCTCTGGCCAAACTGCAAAAAAAAATAGCTGGGCGTTGTGGTGGGCGCCTGTAGTCCCAGCTGCTAGGGAGGCTGAGGCAAGAGAATCGCTTAAGCCCAAGAGCTGGAGGTTGCTGTGAGCTGTGACGCCACAGCACTCTACCGAGAGTGACAAAGTGAGACTCTGGCTCTAAAAAAAAAACCCTGCTTACAGAATTCTTCCCACCCTTGCACCCTCTCTGCCTCGTCTGCCCTGTAAGGTGGCTCTCCTGAAGAATTACCAAGTTGAGCTAGCAGCCTCCCAAGGGTACTCAAATTCTTAATACTACCAGAGTCCTTGAAGGTGCTGTTCTTAACTCAAAAAGAGGTTCCCACGATGGGGTGATTTGGGGATCAAGACCTGAGTTGAACAGGTTTGGAGATAGGAGGGCATTTCCTCCAATCTGTCTCAGGCTCTGGGATTGCGGGGTTCACTCATGTTCAGAGAAAGGGAATTTGGCCTGAAAACTCTCCCCTCCCCATCCTCCAGCCCCTCCGGGGTCTGCTAGAGCCAGCAAGGGAGTCACCCTGCCTGTCTGTCCAGCTTTACTCACTCACCCAGCAGTGATCTGGGAGGGCAAGATCCCTCACGTTTGGCTCAGGCAGGCAGGGTGGGACTTAGGGTGTGGCCTGATAGGGCAAGGGGTGGGGAGCCATTTACAAACTTGGCAGTTTGGCCTGGGCTCAGCCCTTTGGCATCTGTCTTCACGACTTAATTAAGTCCACGTGAAAGCAGCATTCACTGAGTGCCAACTATGTGCTAGGCCCCAAGCTGGTGCTTTCATAGGGCATGTCTCTCATTCCCCACTGACCTTGCCAGGTAGGTATCAGCCTCTCCATTTCACAAACGAGCCCAGAGAGGGCATGGAACTTGCCCAAGATCACACGGTGTCAGAGTGGGAGAAGAGAGAAGGCAGATGGAAGCCCTGAGCTGTTAGGCTCCCAAGTCCCCCACCCCACTATTAATCACTGAATCATAAAGAGATGGAGTGGTGTGAGGGTTCAAGAAGGAAGAGGGCACATTTGGGAATAGTTCCTAGAGGAGGTGGCATTTGAGTTGCACCCGGTATCAGTGGATTTTGTGGCCTAGGTGCCAAAGTCTCTTGGAGTGTTGCCATTGAAACAGCAGTGAGGCTCCCCCTGCTTCTTGATCCCACCTTGTATCACATCTCTGGCTCCCCTCCCTTCCCCAGGCAGACGGAGATCTGGCAGCTATGGGGTAAGCTACGGCAGGAGGAGCCCCAGCTGGCAGGCAACCTGGCAGACTTTCTAGCCAAGATGACCAGCCGCCTGCAGGAGGCACAGGCTGACAAGGAGGCTTTGGAGCAGACCCTGAGGAAGTGAGTCAGGTGTTTGGCCCATAGCAGGTGCAGCCAGGGGTGTGCAGCCGGGCCTGGGAGATGAAAGGGGCTGAGCTGAGCTGGAGGAAGAGGTGGCTGAGGGGACCTGTTGGGGAGGATAGAGTTGGTCTGTTAGCAGGAGTGGGAATGGCCAGTGTATTTTGGTGCGAGGCCACTGTGGTGCCTGACTCCAGGGGTGGCATGCACATAGATTGCTAGATTGCAATGCGTGTGGTCACCCTGGTGTGGGTGAGGGTACAGCTCTGCCAGAGGGTCTGAGTTATGGGGGCAGGGGGATGGTGGCAGAGGAAGTGGAGACAAGTGATGAGGTGATGGGGACTGTGTGACAGTGCTAAGATAACTGGCAATGGTTATAGGAGTCAGCATGGTGAGAAAAGGGGACTAATGTCAAGGTCATGTGAGTCATGGAATTGTTATTGGAATGACAGGGGTCAATCACTTCTAGAGGTGCGAGATGAGCAGTAGGACAGACTCTAAACCCAAGCCCAGATCACCCCTGCCACCAGCAGAGTCCCAGAGGTATTCATGTGCTGCCTGGCCCTGGCTTCTACCCCTTCCAGGCGGGACTCTGACCACCACCGTGAGGTCCAGCAGCTCTACGAGGAGATGGAGCAGCAGATCCGCCGGGAGAAGCAGCAGCTGCAGGCTGAGGTGGGCTCCTGCTGACAGCTCCCCCCAGGACCACTCCACTGGCTGTGTAGTGGGGGTAGGGATTGGGCAATGTGGGATGGCAGGAGGCTGCTGGGGTGGATCCTTTCCCTTTCCCCAGTAGCTCCTGTTTCCTAGAGAGATGGGGTGGGCAATGTTGAGCCTGGCCCCCTTCCCACCTCTGCCAGGCCATTCTGTCCCCCAGAGCTGGTTCTTCTATTGTCTAGGGCTCAGTTGCCACAATCCAGGCCCAAGCTGGGGGTGCTGCTCAGAGAACCCTTCTTGCTGGGACATCCTGGCCCCTGCACCCAGGCCTGGGTGTAGGTAGAGTGTGGGAAGAGCTGGCCTAGTCTGGCTGGAGTCTGTAGGGCAGGGGCTGAGCCTGTTTACTCCACAGAGTGACTCTCGGGGCCTGGCCCTCAGCTCCCAGATGCAGAAGGCCCTGGAAGCCAAGGAGCGCGAGATGCAGCAGCTGGCTGAGGGCCAGAGGGAGGTGAGTGCTGGGGCCTCCCAGGAGCCCACTTCTGAAGGCTGCAGGACTCTGCCACCCCTCTCCTAGGGCCTACTGTCAGGCTGTCTGACTGCGGCCGATATGCCTGAAGCTTCCATCTAACCCTGAGGATTGATTGGGCTGGTCGGGCTCCTGTAAGAGAGCAGCCCTATGGGAAAGAAGTGTTTTGGGCCCTTTTCTGAGATGAGGCCAAGTAGTACTGTGGGAGCACTGAGCTGTGAGTCTGAAGGTCCTGGGACAAATCCCTGGTGTTTTGTTTAAGAGCTGTGCAAAACCTACAGAAATAACTTGGCCTAGCCTCAGTTTCTCCATCTGTAAAGTGGGGATAGCCACATCCTCTGCGCCTCCAGGGTTAGTTGTGTCACATGAGCTAATGGGAAAGCATTTTGAGATCCAACAAACACAAGGTATCAATGTTGCAGAGGCTTGGTGGCTGGGAATTTGGTGTTCAACTCTTATCTGTACTGTCAGCTGAGTGACCTTGGGCCGATTTTTAATATTTTTGAGCCTTGGTTTCCTCATCAGAGAAATGGAGATCAGAACTCTCTATTAGAAGGCTGCAGGCCAGGTGTGGTGGCTCATGCCTGTAATCCTAACACTCTGGGAGGCCGAGGCAGGTAGATTGCTTGAGATCAGGAGTTGAGACCAGCCCGAGTAAGAGTGAGACTAAAAATCGAAAAACTATCTGGGCATTGTGGCAGGTGCCTGTCATCCTAGTTACTCAGGAGGCTGAGGCAAGAGGATTGCTCAAGCCCAAGAGTTTGAATTTGCTGTGAGTTATGATGCCGTGTGTTATAGTAGGAGTTATGACACCTACTATATGTGTGGGTACTGTCTTAGGCTCTTGTCTACCCAGGGTGGCAGATTGAGACTCTGTCTCAAAAACAAATAGAAGGCTGCTGTGAAAATTAGGGGTTCTATATGCAAGGGCCTAAGACAGGGCCCAGCACATATAATAAGTACTTTATACATGGGTCATTATGAAAGTTTTGAGATAAACTAAAATCAAGAAACACAAAATCTGCAGACAGAAAAAGATGAAGCCCTCCCAGCACACTGATAAGCCAAGCAAGTTGAAACTTGCACAGGTAAATCAGACAGGACACTGTCAACGTTTCTTAGAAGCAAAATAATGGACCATAACACAGCCTGTCTCAAAACTTCCATAGTGACCTATGCACAACACGGTTGCTCTCGTCTGAATTTGACCTAGCTTCCCGCTTAGGGTCAGATTATCTGCTGCCCTGACTTGGCTGGCCTCGTAACCTGTAGTCACTTTTGGTTGGAATTGTGGCTAAGGTTTTCGGCCAGAGACTCTGCCCCACTATTTGTCTCTTCCTTCCTCAGCTTGCAGGCCACTGACTTTGCCAAAATCACCACTGTTGTAACCAGGATAACCAGCATCCCTTCAGCCCTGGGCAAGGTCCTCAGAGCCTTTCCCACCACTACCACGGATGGCCCTGTCACGAGGTCTTCCCCTTTTCACTAGGGCTGATTTCCCAAGGGTCTCCTTGGAAATTGAGGCAGAGCCCCTTCTCCCGAGAGAACAGCTTGGGCTTTCCTGATGGGGCCATTTTATCCTGTCCCCTGCGGAAGTGAAGTTCCTCCCCGCCAGACCACTCATTCCTTCGCCCCCACAACTACTGATCAAGCCCCTGCTATGTGCCAGGCACTGTTCTAGGTTTTGAGGAACATGATAGACACATACTCCTGCCCATGGAGTTACCACCTAGTCAGGGAGATGGGTGATAAGACACAGAAGTAAAATATATAACAGCTGAAAAAAATAAATCAATTGGGAGTTAGTGATAAATGCTAGGGAGAATAAAGTAAAACAAGGAAGGAAGATGGAAGGGCTGGGGGGCGAGTGGAATGACAGCTGAAATGAATTGATAAGAGTCCAGGAGGGCCTCACTGAGATGACTTTGGAATAAAGACTTGAAGAGGGCAGAGATCAGCCAGGAGCTATTAGGGGCAAGAGCATTCCAGGCAGAGGGAACAGCAAGTACAATAGCCCTGAGGTAGGAATGTGCTGTGATTGTTCCAGTCTCAATGGGAGGGGAGGAGCTGCAGAGAAGGCTGTGCAGGGCCTTTGGGACCATCGTGAGAGGGCTACCTTCCACGTCTGTGCTCCGGCAGCTCCTGGCTCTGGGTCTTGTGAATTGCTGTTGGATCAGGAGCTCCCTGCAGACCAATGGGGCTCAGGGACCAGCAGCCCTTGCAGGGTTTTGAAGAGAGGAGGATGTGATCTGATTTAGGTTTTGGGCCTTCGTGGTGCTGGCAGTTTATGTTTCTCACACAGTCTCTCCCTCTTCCCTATTCACTATTTCAAATGTTTCTTCTGGGTAGGAGGTAATGGAGCCAGTTAGGCCAATGAGGATAACCACCCCCTCCTACTCCTGATTTAGGCTGGGTTTCCCAGGAGCCTGGGTGGGGAGTGGGTCTCTGTGTCCCACTGTGGCCCTGGGAGGCTTCTCCCCTCCTCACCCTCTGCACACCCTGCAGCTGGAGGCCAAGCTCCACCACCTCAGTAGCACAAAGCAAGAAGCCAACTCGGAGAACCAGCAGCTTCGGGAGGCCGAGCGCGACTTAGCTGGGCAGCTAGAGGAGGTGCGGGGACGGCTGCAGGTGACCAGGAAGCACCTAAATGCCGCCAGGGGCCGAGTGTCCTGGCAGATGCAGGAGGAAACAAGGCAAGTGGCTGCCATCCCTGGACTAGGGTGGACACTAGGAACTTCCTGGAAGAAGGGTGTGGGGCTCAGTTCTCTAAGGCTCTGGTTAGCACACAGTACGTATCCCACATCCCTCCTTAAACCTCTCAACAACTCTGCCAAGCTGGGATTATCATGCCCATTTCTCAGATGAGGAAACTGAGGTGCAGAAAAAAGGAAAGACTTGTGCCCAATGTCACACAATTGGAGCTAAGACCTGCACGTGTGTGTGCATATCCATACACACATCCATAGGGTCTAGTGCAGGCTGGACCTCTGGCAGGGGGTCGTTCTGCTTGTTATGGCTCAGAGGAGTGGGACAGGCCAGAATGGTCAAGGAAGGCTTTTTGGAGGTGAAGCTTCACATGGGTCTTGAGGATGAGCAGGACTCAATGTGTGGGAGCAGCGAGGTACACACACCAGGTGACAGGACTGTCTGAGCAAAGTCTTGGAGGAGGGCCCGCCCGGGCTGTGCAATGGATAATGAGGGATACAGGTGGGACTGTGTGTGACACCCCTACTTCCCCTCCCCTCCCCTCCCTGCTTCCTTTCTAGTGTCTCCAGAGCAGATGAGATGGCCCAAGGCCCTCAGGCTATCTCCCCTGAGGAGGCTCCTCTGCCCAGGCTGTTTGGGGACCATGAGGACTGGGGTCAGCTCCTGAGCAGCATCCACAGCCCTCCACACACAGCCCTGCAGCTCTCCTGGAGCCCACCCCCCACCCCAAGAGCTGCATCAAGCCCTCAGACACCTCGTGTGGTCAGGCAGATCTCCATCTCAGAGCCACACACTTCGCTATTTGGTCAAGAGCCATCTTCAGACCCCGATGGAGCTCCAAGGATTCCCCCCAGGGTGACTTCCAGCACCAAGAACGAGAAAGGAGTGGACCCAGAAGGACAGGATGTCAACCCAGAGCAGCCTGTAGAGAACCTTCCCAACCCAGACCACAGCGAGGAGCCAGAGTCTAGACCCAAGGGCCACTTCCTCTGGGATATCCCAGGAGCTGGGGAGTCAGGAAGCCTGGTGGCAGCTGCTCTGAAGGTGCTCACTCCTTTGGAGGGGGAACCACCTTCCCATGTGAACTCTCTTCTTTCTCAGGCCCAAGCTGGGCCCAGCAAACATTCAGACACAGATGACAAGGGTCCCGGGCCTGACCCTGCCCCAGCCAAGCCACCCAGGCAGATAGAGGTCCTCCATCACAACCTGTACGCCACTGGTTCTGAGTCAGGGGCAGGAGCCCAAAGGGCCAGAACCCTCATACTAAAGCCAGCTGGACTTTCCCTGGGTCTGGAGTCTGTGGGAGATCCCACAGAGGACCTGGGGCAAGGCAAGCCGGGCCTGGCTCAGGGCAAGCTGGGCCTGGCTGTGCAGGAGGCCCAACCCGAGGAGCTGAGAGAAGGTCCTGGCCAGAGTCTGGAAAAGGAACCAAAGGCTGAGGAAGGAAAACAAGTGGATGGGGGTGAGCAGGACCTCGGTTTAGAGCAGTCAGCTGAGGTTCATGGTCTGCAAACTGGGCCTTCAGGACTCCCCCAGCAAGACACACAGCCGGCTCCTCTCACACCTGACTCACCACAGACAGGACCAGCAGCCTTTGCTTTTGGAAAACCATCACCTCCAAGGGACTCTCCTCCCCTCTCCTCTATGGGGGCTTGGCCTGGGGCTGCAGCAGGACTCCAGGAGCCCACACAAGCCATGTCCACTATCATAGCTGAGCTGGAAGCTCAGCCCAGGCCCCAACCCATGACTGCTCACTCAGAAGAACAAGGCCCCCCTCAATCCAGGGAGCCAAGGGCAGAGAGGAGGCCTGAAGATCTAGAGACGGGCTCCAGGGAGGCTGAGCTGACCCCATCCCTGGGGGACCCCATGGCCAATCAGCCTCAGGCCAACCCTGATTACCTCTTCCATGTCATCTTCCTGGGAGACTCCAATGTGGGCAAAACATCTTTCCTGCACCTGCTACACCAGAACTCCTTTGCCACTGGGATGACAGCAACTGTGGGTAAGGTACCAGCCGGGGAGGGCTGCAGGGAGTGAGGGGAGACCTGGGCCAGGGCCAACAAGCCGGAGCAGGCCCAGAGCAAGCCACCTGGAGGAAGCCGCAGGTTCTGCCCTGGCCACAGGCCTGCATTAGACATTATTTTACATGGGCATAGTCTTACTATTTCACTAATTATCTCTAATTACAGGTAATTTGCTTTTTCTGCATTGATCTGATTAGCTTAAAATGTGCTTCATCAACAAAGCACCCTGAAATTTAGGTGCCAGTGCTAGTTGATAGTGAAAACAAGCAAGTGTCCACCCACGTGGCCTGTGGGCAGGCCACTGCAGGGTCAGCCTGGCTGGATTTGCTCATTTCTAGCTCCAGGCCAGGCAGCCATGCTCTGGCAGGAAGTCACCTAGGGCTAGTCGAATATTTTACATAGATGTATCTATAGAATGTGGTAAGTTAGGAACCTAAGTTCCTGAGTTCAAATCCCAGCTCTGCCACTTCTTAGGTATATAAACTTGGGCAAATCATTCAACCCCTTTGAGTCCTCAAATCCTCATCTGTATAAGGAGGACAACAGCAGTGCCAACTTCCTAGAGTGGTTTGTAAGCATTAGTTAAGTTAATATATGTCAAGCTCTTAGAATAATATCTGGCACATAGTGAGTGTCAGATAAATAACAGTTATTAATATTGTCGTTTTTATTCTTAAAGTAAATAGTTCATAATGTCTAACTCAGTGGCTCCTGAAAGAAATGGCCTGAAGCAAAAAGATTCCCCTTCCTAAAAGCATCAGGATATCTGAGCACTAAACGTTGTATAGACTACAGAATAAAAGCTTGAGAGAATGAAGGGTAGATCCATTTAGGGACAAAGATGAGGTGATACATGTCTTTGTTTCAGGCCAGGGCATGCGCTGACTGGAGAGCAGTCAGCACTCACACAAGAGAGGCCCAGGACAGATTCCCAAACTTTTCTCTGCTCAAGTATCCTCACCTGGAGAGCTAGTTAGAAACTCAGGGGCCTCAAGAGGGACAACCCATAGCAGGCTTGACCTGATGTTGAGAGGGGCCACAGGGTGTACAAAGGCCACTATTACCGACCTTCTGCGATGTACCAGGCATCTTCCCTGCAACAGGCCTCCTTATAATTGAACTCCTTATTATGCAGTAGGAAGGTCCCATGGAATTCAGAAAAGCTTAGGTTGTATCAAAACAAAACAAAACAAAAACCCCAAACAGAGCTAGCCTGCATACACTGCAAGCCAGCTGAGATGAGGTGTACAATCCAAATCTGTCCCAGTCCCAGCTGCAGTTTACTGCCCCCTGGTGGCTGTCATCTATTCTGGCTTAAATATCTCAGAGGATGATCCTGGTTTCACTAGCCAATAGTTTCTCAACCAGAGTTATCTTCCCCCTGTTTCCACCCTCTCTCTCAGAAAAATAAGAGAGAACTAGAGCCAATGGAGTTATATCTGAATGTGCATTTTCTATATCTACTCCCATTTTACAGATGAGAAAAACAGAAATTGAAGACCTGTTTAAGTTTCTTGCCCTATCTGAGCTCCAAAGTTCATACCTGAAGCCTTCTGTCTCAAAAGCCCATACACTCCATGGAAAGTTTATCCTCTTTGGGGTTCATAATTACTCTCTCCTTGAGCTGCTCATTTAAAATAGCAGATTCAGGCTGGGAGTGGTGGCTCACGCTTGTAATCCTGGCAGTCTGGGAGGCCGAGGCAGGTGTACTGCCTGAGCTGACAGGTTTGAGACTGGCCTGAGCAAGATCAAGAGCCCTGTCTCTAAAAACAGCCAGGTGTTGTGGCAGATGCCTGTAGTCCCAGCTACTCGGGAAGCTGAGGCAAGAGAATCACCTGAGCTCAAGAGTTGAAGCCGTGGGCTATAACATCATGGCACTTTACCCAGGGTCACAAAGTAAGACTCTGTCTCAAAAAAATAAAATAAAATAGCAGATTCCTTAGCCAGGTATGTTGGCACACACCTGTAGTCCCAGCTACTTGGAAGCTGAAGCAGACAGATTACTTGAGCCCAGGAATTTGAGGTTGCAGTGAATTATGATGACACCACTGCACTCCAGCCTGGGTGACCGAGTGGGATCCTGTCTTGAATGAATGAATGAATGAATCAGCAGATTCCCAGAGAAGGAGAAAATAAATTCCTAGCAATTTATATGGTTAAGTTGTAACACATTTGGGAGGAGGGTGGGGGTTCGTGGGTACCTTGAGGAGGGGGTGAGCAGTGATGGGGAATTATCAAATGCAAGGAGAATTGTAAAGTTGTTCAGTAGATTCCCTGGTAGGCATTTGAGCAGAAGTTGGATTAGATGACCTCAGAGGTTCCTGCAGACATTGGGCTTTTTAAGACCCTCAGGAAAGAGGGTGGTAAGAACAAGCGGATGTGGCTTCTGCTTCTCTCTTGCTGAGGTCAGGTCTCCCCTGGCTGCCCCTGCTCCCAGTTTCTTTGTGGAGGAAGGGGGCGGGAGAGAGGGGAGCCTATGGTTCAAGCCACCACCAGGGGGCAGCAGCAGGTGCTTATGGACAGCAACAGTGCCGTAAGCCACTTCACTGGCTCAGACCTGAGCTGGTGTTGCTTGTACTAGGAGATTCATCTTTTGTGAGTTGGCCTGGGGTCTGCAGTGGGCTCTGCAGCTCAGGGTTCCAGTAGGAAAGAGGGTAGGGATGGGTACAAAGCACCACCTACCCATCCCTGCAGCCCTACTCCACCTGGTTTCCTCAAACCTCTTTGGGATTTGACCATATTTCTTGGGATAGAAAGAGTCTAGAACTATGACCACTGGGAATGGCGGGGCTATGAAATGAGAGGGGCTGGAGATCAGGGAGATGAGAAATCATGGTGATAATAAAAATTACCACTTCTCCAGCACCCACCAGAAATCATTATTGTCTCAACCACTCTGCTCTGTGGGTCTTCTTAAATTGCCACCTTGCAAATGAGGAAGGAGGCTCAGAGAGGTGAAGTGATTTGCCTGAGGTCATGTAACTGTCCGTATACTGAGACTGGTGATCCCAGTCCCTTGAAGGATGAAGCCAGTGTCCCCTCTGCCCCTCTAGGCTGCCTGTCTAGTTGAGGGGGGGAGATGTATGGGACTGAAAGTTGTATTATAAAGATAAAATAATGTGACTTGTTTTCCGGGTGGCCTGAACTGTGCAGTTGAACAGACAAGGCACCTTGTGTTGGCACAACCTCATGTTGCGGCTGGGTGGTCTGTGAACGCTTCTTGAAGGATGTGGGCCCTCGAGTATGGATGGAATTTGGAGAACCAGGGAAGCCTTATAGCCAAGGGCTCTATCCCATGGTGGCTGGTCTTGGGAATAGATGTATACCGAGGCAGGCCTTAGCTTCAAGTCCTGGATGGTGACTTATAAGTGGGTCTTAACCTTTTTTGTGTCCTAGGGGTGGATTTTCAGGTCAAAAATCTGCTTGTGGACAATAAATGCTTTGCGCTGCAGCTCTGGGACACCGCTGGCCAGGAGAGGTAACAGGCACTGTCCGTATAAGTTGTGTCAAGCACCTGGGCTGAGCCTAGGGGTGTAGAGGGATGGAGGGAAGCCCTGACAACGTGGGCAAAAGGAAACCAAGTGCAAACAAGCCAACTGCCCCTGAGGATTCTGGAGGCCAGGGAAGGAGAGATGAGTGAAGCCGAGTTGTGTCAGACACCGTGGCAGGCACAGAGGCCCCTCAGACTGGCATATGTTAGGGCCATCCCAACACGACCCTCAGGGCATAGCCATTCAATCACCTGTCCCTCTGAAGACACAAGCCTCCCACTTTCCACCTAGGCAGCAGTGATCAGCCTAAAAGTTGAAGTTGCATCACGAATTCTGCAGATCCACTTCCAGAAATTCATTCTATGGATAGACTCAGACATGACTACACTAACAAAGGGAACAGGACCACCCACAATACTATCCCTTACCTTACGAAACATTGGGAATAGCCTACATGTGTATCTGTAGTGGACGCACTGGTTAAATAAATCAGATGCAACCACACAGTAGAACACTATGAAGCTACACACACACACACACACACAAGAGACTGAGGACTCCCTCTATTTACTAATTGAGAAATATCTTTAAGACATCTTAACTGGAAAAAAGAAGTGCAGATACTGAATATTAATGAGCACAATGAGTGCTTTACACTGTTTTGTATAAAGCAGGGGGAAAATATGTGTTTGTACTATACATGTGTCTGTGTGCATATATACATATATATATGCACACATAAATTACTGCTGGAAAAAGATTTCAGAAACGTGGTAACCCTGGTTATCTCTGAGGAGGGAGACCACGTGGCTGTAGGATGGGAGGGAGACTTTTTATTGAGTGCCCTTTGGCCCCTTTTGAAATTTGAGCCATGAGATCTGTCCCTTTGTCAACAATAACTGTGCTGTAAGCAAGAAAGCATGTGCACACCCTCTGGGGGTGGCGATCAGAGGCAGGCCTGGTCAATCTCCCTCTTTGCAGATGGAGTGGCTGTGGCTTAGAGAGGTGAGGTCTGGGGCCAGGAGGCCTGGTGTGGCCTCACACAGACTCTCCCGGCAGGTACCACAGCATAACGCGGCAGCTGCTCCGCAAGGCTGATGGGATAGTGCTCATGTACGACGTCACCTCCCAGGAGAGCTTTGCCCACGTGCGCTACTGGCTAGACTGTCTCCAGGTGAGCAGAAGGTTTCTGGGGTTGGCCCCAATTTCTGGACTCAAGAGGAAGCTTAGATCCTGCCACTCCCCCTTGTCTCTCAGGATTACAAATGACACAGCAGACATATGGGTGACACTCCCCACTGAAGGCAGGTGGTTGGGTGAGCTGGGAGCACGATAGTACAAAAAACCCACAACTACATGGTCCAGCCTTCAAACCAAACTACTTCCTTTATCCAGTGAATGTTTCTTTCCTACGCATAGCAGTTCTGTTGGTGATGCTTTCTTCCTACACCTGAGGATAATGGAGGTCTAGTGCCACTCCAGGTGATAATTCCTCTGCTCACATCTAGTTCTTCCCCCCACATACTCTCTCAATGCACATCTACTGGAATGCTGGAGGGTATACTGGCATAGCAGAGGGGTATGAAGTTAGCCATATTGTTGTCTTCTCTCCAAAAGTTTCTAGTCTAGTTGAAGAGATGCTAAAGAAGCAGATAAGATAATGTGTGAGGAGGAGAGCTGGACTCTAGGGTCTGATAGGACCTGGATTTGAATCCCAGCTATCCCATCCCAGCTCTGTGACTTTGGACAAGTGACTTAAACCTCTCTGAACTTCAGTTACCTGACTTCTCTCATAGAGGACTTGTGAGGGCTGATATAATTGCTTTCAGCACAGCACCTGGTATATAGCAAATAGTAATCAGAAGCTATAATTATTATTATTATTATTATTATTCATGAAACAATTAGGAAATGTGGGCCAGGCACGGTGGGTTATGCCTGTAATTCTAGCACTCTGGGAGGCTGAGAAGGGAGGATCACTTGAGCTCAGGAGTTTGAGACCAGCCTGAGCAAGAGTGAGACACTGTTCCTACAAAAATAGAAAAGTTAGATGGGTGTTGGTAGCATGTGCCTATAGTCATAGCTACTTGGGAGGCTGAGGCAAGAGTGAGCCTAGGAGTTTGAAGTTGCAGTGAGCTATGATGATACCATTGCATTCTACCCAGGGTGACAGAGCAAGACTTGGTCTCAAAGAAAACAAAATTGGAAAATGTGCAAGGCAGCCTATATAATCAAACATTGGACTATTTGACACACACAGGGAAAGCGGGACATGGGCAGAAGCAATCCAGGAAGGCTTCCTAGGGGAAGTGCCCTTGAGGTTGGTCTTAAATAGTAGGTGAGATGTTTGCAGGCAGAGAGGAGGGGCAGGCTCATTGCAGATGGGGGGAGGGTATCCAGGTGAGAAAGATGTGGAGTGAACGGGACCCAAGAGGGGCACATGTGGAAGGCACACTTCTAGGAGAGTAGGGCCAAATCTGCCCAGGGCCTGGCATATACGGGTATGGCTGAGAGAACATGTTCTGTGTGCAGGACACAGGTCTGGACGGGGTGGTCATCCTTCTCCTGGGAAATAAGACGGACTGTGAGGAGGAGCGGCAAGTGCCCACTGAGGCTGGGCAGCAACTGGCCCAGGTAAGAGCCTGAGCGTGACCCCTCTCCCAGCCTGGATGGGGCAGATGCCTTCCTGGCAGGTAGTGAATTAGGGGGCACCCTGAGCTGGGCAACTGAGAAGGATCCATTGCCCGTTCCTGTCTCTGCCCTACCCAAAGGCCTGGTCAGCGTGGACAGCAGCCTGGTTGTCTCTACTGCCTACCCACTGGTCTCTGGAGACCAGCCTTAGACCCAAACATGAGGCTGCGGTGGTGGGTATGCCATTGAACCTCACTGTTGAATTAGCAAACACCCACACAATGTCCCAACCTACAGAAAAATATCTACAGAGTAAAAAAGGGTTTAAAATAGCTTCACTTAAAATTCCCAATCAAACCTTAATTTTATCTCTGGTCTCTAATTAACATGTTCCCTTTTAATTTATTCTGTCTTCAGACTCCAACTTTTCCTTGGGAAGATTACATCAAAAGCCTCACTGCCAGACAGTGGATACTATTTATTTACAAATAGTATCTAACCACATTCTGGAAAATCTGGAGAGTAATAAAAGGGGGGGGATCGCTCCTCGCTCCCCCCTCCCACGATCCCCGTGGCATTTCCATATTGTACTTTCTTTCTCTTTCTTGTTCATTTCTCATAATCATGAGGTTACCCCGTAGCTCCCAGTTGGTGAGTTGCTTTTTTTTCCCCTTAACAGTCCTAGCTCATTCCTTTGACATGATAATTCTCCTCTGCAATTCCTTGGGAGAGGAAGAATCAGAAATAATAATCCCTGAGGGAATACACGTGGATACCCGTGTATGATGTACAATCAAACATGTTTATGTGAGGATTTTTTTATAGTATTATTTATAAGAACAAATATTTGGCAGCAGCGGGTGGCGAGATGGTGGATGTTCATGTGAGAGGCCAGGATTTGCTGTTAAGAATTCTGTTCTGGAAAGATATTTAAGGGTGTGGGGGAAATGCTTATAATATAATGTGAAGTCAGAAAAGCAGCTGCGAATCTGGATATAGGTTGGGTTGAACCATATGAAATCACTTGAACCATATGAAATCACTGACATTTGACTGGCGCCTACCCAAACAGTGATTTCATAGGGCTTAACCTAACAGTACAGTGATATTTAGGGCCCCCCACCCCCTGCTCAGTAAAAGGTTATATAAAATAGAATGGAAATACATACCCAAATCCTATTAAGATCAGTAGTTTTTGTCTTGAACTTACACTTTTTTGTGCTGTATCTTCCATTATTTTCTCCAATGAAATATTTTTGAAATCCAAAAATGTAAGTAACATTTGTTAAATGTTCCCAGAGGCATTTCTCCAAGTTGGGGTGCAGGCAGCCCATGTAACTCTGAAGGCTGAATGTCTCTGGGATATGCCCTTGACATGAGGGTGGAGGGGCTGTGAGCAGAGGGGCCCAGCTGGGGGCCATGGGCCACACTGATCTGGGACTACCTGTCCTGTGGAGGTCAGCTTAGGGAAGCAGTGGGCAGGACTCTGATGATCAGGACTTTAGTGTTGGGGACTGCACCTGGCCTCTCAGTGGCCTCCCCTAAGGCACACATGCCCCTCCCTATGTGGCCTGCAGGAGCTGGGGGTCTCCTTTGGGGAGTGCAGTGCCGCCTTGGGTCACAACATCTTGGAGCCCATAGTGAACCTGGCCAGGTAAGTGTTACCCCACCCCACACCCCTCACCACCGAGGAACAACCTCCATCTTCACTTCTGACTTCTTTGTGGGAAGGCAAGGCCTATTCTGAGGAAATGAGTCAAGGAGAACTGAGTTTCCTGACAGGGAGGGAGAGAGCACTGTACTGGGAGTCTCCTGACTCCAGCTTCACCATTTCCATTAGTTGTATCCTTTCCCAGAGGCACCTACCCCTCCCTGAGCCTCAGTTTTCTCATCTATAAAATGGAATGGAAAAGGGAGTGTCTGTTTCCTATTCCCAACTTTCCATGGATTTAGAATAAAATACAAATGCCTATACCATCCCTAATGCCATCTCCCCTGCTCCTACTCTCTCTCTCTCTCACACACACACACACACGCACGCACGCACGCACGCACGCACATACTCAACAAGCTCCAGCCACTCAGAGGTGCCCTCCCTGACCACCCCTGTGATCCAATTTTAGAACACAGCTCTGTTTCATAGCCCTTCTTGGCAAATTGTAATTACATATACATTTGTTTTCTTGTTGTCCAGGAGGTCAGGGCCATGTCTGTTTTGTTCAGTTCCTCCCTCCATACCTGAGGCTTGGCATGTACCAGGTGCTCAATAAATGAATAAAATGAGTAAGGGGCGAGGGGTGCTAAATCAGGTGAGCTGCGTCTGCACATGGTAAATACATCATGAATAAATGAATAGGCCTCATTTACTTCCTAGCCCCCAATCTCTCTCTTGGCCTTGAGACTTGGCCCACTGCCCACATGAACCCCACTTTCTGCTAGCAAGCCCTGTCCACAGCGCAGGTCTGAGCTCAGACACCACCCACCTGCTTCCTCCTTGAATCCCCCAGGACCTGATGCGGAGTTCTCTGTGTGTTCCCCTAATCTGGTGTCACCCCTGGGTTGCAGGTGTCCATGTCTGTCCTCCTCACCTCTCAAGGCAGGGAATGTTGGCTTCTTTGTGTAACCAGAGTCCCTTGCACAGTGCCTGGCCTGAAAGAATGCCAGAAGGGGTCAGATGGCTAAAGTCTCTGGGGCCCCCATGTGGAATGTGCGGGGTAGGGGGGCAGTGCAGTCTCCAGCCCCCCGCAGCTCCATCCATGGGCCCCTCCATGCTGCTCCTGGGAGGTGAGAGAGGACTGATGCCTGGACATTGTTACACAGGTCACTCAAGATGCAAGAAGACCGCCTGAAGGGCTCACTGGTGGAGGTGGCTCCCAAGAAGCCACACAAGAAAGCTGCCTGCTGCTTCTAACCACCTGTCCTGTCCTGTCCTACCCAGGGTAGGATGACTACCCCCTGACTTCCACTCCCTCAGCTCCTGACCTGTCTTATGGGGCAGCAATGACAGAGAGGACAGCTGGAAGTTCAGTCCTTCTCAAATCAGATTGGTTTCCAAAGCAGAGACTGTATTTATTACCTCTGCCCTTTGCCCTCCAAAAAGGACTTCTGGTTTGTAAATAAGCCTTGGAGGCTGGGGACATTCTTTACAACTCTATAAAGAAAGGAAAAGTCTAGAAAACCAACTTAAGGAAAATACAACAAAATATTGTCTACAAGCTCAGTGCCCATACTCAGTGAGTAGGGCGCCGGCCACATACACCAAGGCTGGCAGGTTCAAGCCTGGCCCAGGCTTGCTAAACAACAATGACAACTACAACCAAAAAATAGCCAGGCATTGTGGCGGGCACCTGTAGTCCCAGCTACTCGGAAGGCTGAGGCAAGAGAATCGCTTAGGCCTAAGAGTTTGAGTTTCCTTTGAGCTGGGACACCATGGCACTCTACCCAGGGCAACATAGTGAGATTCTGTCTCAAAACAAATAAATAAATAAATTAAAAATAAATAAAGAAAAGAAATATTGGCTACATATCTGTGGGTGGTAAAATTATAGGGTGATTGTGAGGGGTGTTATTTTCTTTTTTATAAATGTTCGTATTTTCAGATTTTCTACAACGACAGGGTATTCTATGTATAATCAGAAAAGAGTCAGGAGGAGGAAAGAAACTTTTCAAGGCGCTTACTTTGGTGGTGATTCCTAATTGTACAATCTGTTAATTACAAAGTACTCTGGTTATTAAAGCCGTCCTGCTCTTCTTTGCCTGGTGGAGTGTTGCTGACCTCGTCTTGCTCATGGTTGTGTTGGAAGCACAGCGTTTCTCCTGAGCGGAATCCCATGGCTAGGGAATGGTGATGTTCGAATGGCCCCTGCTATGCCCGAATGTCCTCCTGTCTCCCTGAGCCCCAATCTCACTCCTTCTCTCCACTAGCCACCTCCAAGGGGTCATATTTGGGAGTCCTGTCCCCTGCCCCAATGCCACAATGTCCCTAGATGCAGCACTGTGCCCTGACGTGTCAGTGTCTGGATGCCTGGGAGGAGCAGCTGGGGTGTGGCTGGTGGGGCCTGGGAAGCAGCCAGGAAACCTGGCTTCAGACTCACTGACAGGCTCCTCTGAAGATTTTGCAGGAGTTCCCAGAATCTCGCAACATCCGCCCTTGGGGAGCTTGCTCTTATAGTCTTAGGGAGACAGCCTTTCTTCCATTGGCTTATCTCCTATTGTCTGTTTGTGGCAAATGTCGATCATGTTTTGCCATCACCACCAACTGACTGTCCACTGCAGGCTGGCCACTGAGTTTGGTACTAAGTAACCATTGAGGCGCTAGGGGAGTCCCTGGCAGAATCACAGGAGATTTCGGCTTCGTAGAGAGACGAGTAAAGGCAGTTCCAGGACAGAGTTACAGAGAAAGAGAATGAAGGAGAAAGGGGAAAAGCAGGAGGTGGAGGGCAGAGCCCTGTTCTCTTATTTAAGTGGCCCACATCCCTCTCTCAGGCCTACCAGAGGTGCCTCAGCAGCAGTAAGCTTCCAGTCACCTAAGGCACATGCCAGGAGCCAGGTGACACCTGGCAGGAGGTGGGGTGGAGATGATTCTAGTGTGGAGAAGCCAGCAAAAGCTGGGCCAGATGCCTGTAGTGGGTCCCCTTCGACCTCCAAGCTACATGCAGATGATTCCTGGATGCGAGGACTGATCTTCCTACTGGGCCTCTCACTGACTCCTGCAGGGTCTTCTCCCTTCTCTGCCCTCTCCCCAGACCACAAACGTACTTGCTTGCAGGGCTGGAGTGAGTGACACCTGGTCCCGGGTGAGCTGGGGTCATTCTGTTGCTAATGGCTCTCTCTGGGGTCCAGGGGCCTGGCAGGCACTGACATCTCTGTCCTGTGGGCCAGGGAGTTAATGAGGCAGGGAGGCAGGCGTGACTCCTGAGGGAGCCAGTAGAGTAGACAGAGCCACTGTCCTTTGGGGGGCCCAATATAGGAGTGCTCCCCAGGCCTGCCCCTCCCATCTCAGCTCTGCTCTGGCCTCAGGCAGCTCAGGTTCCCCAGAGGTGGGGTGCTGGAAGAGACTGCACACTGCCCAGAGCCCTCTCTCGGCTTTCTCCGGCAGGATCCACCTTATGGACAGGGCCCAGCTGGGCAGAGGCCACCAGACTTTCCCAGTGTCAAAGGGCTTAGAAGCTGACAAGCAGGATCCAGGAACCTCAGAGCTGCATGAGGTAGGTAAGAACAGGAGGGAATATGGTAGAACTCAGAGTGAATGTTCAGGCAAGTGGTGAGTTCTCAGGGCACATCAGCCAAGGGGCTTCTGTCTACAACTTAGATTAAGGCTGATTAAGAAAAGGAAGATGATAGCACTCTGGGAGCCTAGGCAGGAGGATCGCTTGAGCTCAAGAATTCAAGACCAGTCTTAGCAAAAGGGAGACTCTACATCTACTAAAAATAAAAAAATTAGCCAGACATTGTGGTTTGTGCCTATAGCCCCAGCTACTTGAGAGGCTGAGGTAGGAGGATTGATTGAGTCCAGGAGTTTGAAGTTGCTGTAAGCTATGATGCCACTGCATTCTAGCTAGGAAGACAGAGCAAGACTCTGTCTCAAAAAAACAGAAAAGAAACTCAGGTGTGGACTGGGAAGGGGACTACAGATGGGCAGAATGGAGGTGGGACAGGAACTCCAGGAGAAGAGAGCTTTTTAGAACTGAGGGTGAGCAGGGAAAGAACTACAGCCACCCTGGACCAGCGCCCACGACATGTCAGTACTGCTCTGAGCACTTGACTCACATTACCTCATTAATCCTCACATCACCACTATGAGGCTGGGCATGTTATTATCCCAATTTTACCAGGGAGGAAAGTGATGCATATAGAGGTTGAGTACTCATCCGTACTCACATAGCTAGTAAGTGCTAGAGCTGATTTTAAACCCAAGCTCCACTTGCCACAAGTTTAACCCTTAAGTTAGGAACCTCTTACAGGATGATGTGGATGCTTGTGCAGAGCAGGGCCAGGTCCGGCAGGCCTTACCCCCCTGCTCCTCTCCGGTAATGTTCTATGTCATCGGTGGGTGTGGACCAGGAACAGGAGATAAAAAGGCAACAAGTGACAGGAAAGTGGCTGGACTGCAGCATTCATCCAGGGCAGTTGGGGTATGTGGGCAGGTCCCTCATTTCCTCCTTCTCCTGCAGCCCCTGGACCCAGAGTCTGGACCCTCAAAGGGGGTGTTGGCATCAGAATTCATAGAGGCTCAGAGGGCATGAAGCGGGATCTCACTTAATGTGCACATTATGAGGGTGTATAACACAACCCTGGGTGAGGGGCTCTTCTACAAATGGAACTTTACCTGGAAGTGAGAACAATATAATCTAAATATTGTATCCTCATATTAAATTGAATAAAGTTTTTAAAAAAGAAGAATTCATAGAGGCCCCTCTGCAGTCTCTCCTGAGTTGCCTTCAGGCACACTGCTGCCATGGGGCCTCAGAGACCCAGCAAGTCTCCCAGCAGGAGCTCTGCAGGAGGGACTCAGGGACCCCTTCAAACCTGGTTTTGAACTGCAAGAGAAGGGCCTCTCCCAAACACCCAGTGTAGGAGAAAAGGGGAAGGAAACTCCAATCAGGACCCCACTGGGCTGTCTTGGGTGCTGCTGCCTCTCAGTACCTGGCACAGAGTAGATGCTTAGGACATACTGAGGTAGCGGGCAGATCAGAGCTCAGGGACCCCGAGTGCTCTATAGGCAGTCCCTGGGCTGACTCTAGAATGTCAATATCCCATCTCTTCACCAGAGTCCTCCCTGTTGCCTGTGGAACAGAGTAGGGGTGAGGAGGGAGGTCTGACAGCTATGTGTAGACTCCCCCTACCTTGTCAGGGACTCATTCAAACAGCAACCTCAAGGGCAGTGGTTCCCAAACTGGTCTGCTCTGAGAATCATCTGGGACCTTTCAAAAATGCCAAACCCCAGACCAACTCAAAACCATATTTCTGAGGCTTCAGTATTTTTGAAACTCCCCCGGTGATCCGAATGTGTAGACAAGCTTGGAACCACTGGCAGGGGGCTTGACGCCTTCTTAAAGCCCTTTTGTGTCCACTTTCTCATTTTAACCTCAAATTAAACTAACTCTGCCCATTTCATAGCTATATGTGTGTATATAATCTTTTTTTTTTTTTTTGAGACAGAGCCTCAAGCTATCTCCCTGCGTAGAGTGCTGTGACATCACAGCTCACAGCAACCTCCAACCCCTGGACTCAAGCGAGTCTCCTGCCTCAGCCT
>NW_003852426.1:7458646-7529268 GCF_000181295.1 Otolemur garnettii
CTGGGACCACAGGCACCCGCCACAACGCCCGGCTATTTTTTGGTTGCAGCTGTCATTGTTGTTTGGCGGCCCGGGCTGGGGATTCGAACCCGCCAACTTAGGTGTATGTGGCTGGCGCCTTAGCCACCTGAGCCACAGGCGCCAAGCCTATGTATATAATCTTTATCAGATTATAAAAGCAATTTAGACTTCCTGCAGAATTTTTAGAAATAAATTATAAAGAAGAACGAGGTAGAGAAACATGAAGTTACTCTCCCACTGTCCCAGAGCTACCAAGTAGCAGAGTCAGGATTTGAACCAAGGGCACTGATGGAACCCATCCTATCAGTTTGCTGTGAGGTCTGGAGGGGCCCACTGTATGCTGAGGACTGTGAAAGGAGGCGGCTCCACAGGAACTGGGGAGGTAGACTTTGGGCTATTTCCTACACTGTTCTTATATGTCTGAAACAGGAAAATGGAGCCCAATGCCACATCCACTCCCTGGCTCACAGCCACGCCTGAGCGATTGCTCCGACTCATCTTCGCTGGGGTCTGCGGCCTCATCCTGCTGGTGGGGCTGATGGTCAACGGGCTCATGCTGCTGGTGGTGGGCCAGGGCCCAAGTGCCCACCGCCCCCTTCTTGCCCTGACCAACAGCCTCATGGTGAACATCACACTATCTGACCTGCTCTTCCTGGCCTGCGTGGTGCCTGTGCTGTTGCTGAGCTTCCTGCAACATGACTGGTGGTTGGGCCCTGCCGTGTGCACCATCAGCCAGGCCACCAACACAGGCACCATGTTCTGCACCTTCTACAGTATGGTGGCCACAGCTCTTCTGCGCCATGTGGCTGTGGCCTGGCCTGATGTGGCCTTACCAGCTAGCCAGAGTATCCGCTTACTGCTCTGTGGGGCCATGTGGGTCCTGGGCCTTACCGTGTCCCTGCCTAACTGGCTATTCCAGAGAGTGGCAGTGGAAGAGGAGACAGCAGGGGCCCTTGAGACCCAAGCCTGCCTCTTGCTTCTGAGTCCCGCTCAGACCTCCTGCTACTTCACCCTGCTAGGAGCCCTGGCCTTCCTGCCTTGCCTGTTGGGGCTGGGCTGCTCTTTCTGCCATGTGCACTGGCTTCTGTGGGCGCGGCCCCAAGGTCCCACGGGGGAGAGCATCCAGGAGCACCAAGAGAACACAAGGCTCATCCTTGTGGTGCTGGTGGTTTTCATGCTGATGTGGGGACCCTGCTCTGTGCTGGGCTATGTAGCAGCCATGGGCTATCTGCCTGCCACACCAGAGGCTTTTGTGGCCTCCAGCCTCTGCACCATCCTCGCCTACTCCAATTGTGCTGTCAGCCCCCTACTCTGCTTCTACCTCTCCCGCCCCTTCCGGGCAGGACTCAGGAACCTCTTCCATAGGCTACTGTCAGCCAGGCATCCCAGAGGTGTGGGAGGGGCTGCTACAGTGATGGACAGTGTCCCGCCTGGCCAAGAGAGGGCACCCAGTGGCCCATGGGCCTGACGGGGGTCTGAGACAACAGGGTGATGGAAGGACTGAGATTGCAGGGAGATGGAAAGACCTTCCATGACCTTAGAGCCCACTCCTACTTTACCAGTGGGGACACTGAGAACCACAGAGGGAAGATGGCCCAACAAAGGTCATACAGCAATTACATGGCTTAGCTAGAGCTCATGTCTTCAGACAACCAGGTCCCTCCCACTCCACCTTGGGCTCAGATACCTACAAGCTCCCTTACTTTCTAGTTGTGTAATCTTGAGCAAGGCCCTTAACCTCTCCATGCCTTGGGTTTTTTTCATCTGGAAAATGGGACAATGATTGTAAGCACCGTCTTCACAGGGATCTTAGGAAGATAAAGTCACTAAACACGTTCAGGGTGCTGAGCAGAGTGTCTGGTGCTTACTAAGTCTGTGTGCATGTTGGTCATCACCATTTTTACCATTTTTATTAATTCAGGGGCATCTGAGAGGAGTAGACAAGAGGATGGCAGAGGGCTTCCAAAGGCACAGAAGTAGGCAGAGGAATGATCTGGGGGTTGGCAGCCTGAGGTACCTAATCCTGAAGGCCAGAGTTGGGGGAGGGGAGACAACTGTAGTCTGGGTCCTCACCCAGAGTCTAGGAGTGCCTTTCAGCTGCCTCTCCCTCTTCTGCCCACTCCCTCCAGCTCTGTGTCACATACCCCTCGGCCCCCAAAGTAAAAGATTTTAAAAAATTCAACCACGGAATCACGAAGCTATGTCAGAATACCCTCTTTTCATCCCTGCGGTGTGTCTCCTGAGGTGCCTGGGGCAGGGATCTCTGTTAAAGCTTTTTCCTTCTCTCCAGAGCCCAACTTGAGGTCTCCCTTTTCCCCACCCTCTAGCCTCCTTGGAGCAGGCCTCAGGCTTCTGTGGCCTGGAAACCAGGGAGACTTCACTACTGAAATTCCCAAGACAGCATGTCTGCTTGGTCATGGTTACCAGCTAAATACACACTACACACACATGCTCACACATGCACACACACCCTTACTCGGTGGTAAAAAGCTTGGGAAACATTGGGTTGAACCAAGTCAAACTAGAGTCTTTGCTTTAGGACTTATCAGAGCCTTGAATATCCTAAATGCCATTTAGACTCTTTGAGAGGGGCTCACAGCAAGCAGTTTCCCAAACTCCATGCCAGGGAACCAGCATCCTGTGGAACATATCTTGAGAAAGAACCCAGGAGAAGGCTATAGTGTTAGGCACAGATGCCCTCGGTATCCTGTCCCATCCCAGGGCAGCAGCTCTGAGCCCTGATGCCTCTGCCAGGCAGGTGTATCCTCCCAGCACTTTCCCACGGTGCCCAGGGGGAGGTAAAATGGGCTGATGGTTATGGGAACGTCCCTTCTCCTGAGCTGTAACTCCACCCTGTTCCCACTCAAAGCATGTCGGAATGCAAGTCAGAGGGGCATCTAATTACAGGGACAGCCATGAATCAGCTCTAATTTACTATAAAATCCTAAGAAGTAAACAAGTCCCTAAGTTTGGTATAATTAGTTCTGAGTTCCTTGTGAAGTGCGGGTTGGGAATGGCTGCCTGGAGGGCTAATCTGAGAACAAACTTGCCCAGAAAAGGGACAAGTCCTCTTTTGCTGTGATCCTGGTCCCTGATGGCCATGGAAATTATATGTGAAGAGGGATAAGGAGAGGAAAATGGTGTTTCTTATGCACCAAAGAACAGTGGGTCTTGGGCACAAGTCACAACATTCTATGCACCTACCCACCTGTCACTCTGTTCTGCAAGGGTGACGTGATGGCCCCATTGCCCTAGGGGAGTGGTACATGGCCTGAGAGCCATCCATGCCAGTCATCCATCCCCCTTTGGTGCCCAGACCCTGGCCCCCTCCTGTTGGCTTGGCATAAGTACCCCACGATTGTAGGAGTTCCTTGCTTCTTGTCCCAGAGCAGGGATGCCCCTAAGGGTACAACTCTGCCTGTGAGTCTCCAACACCTGAGTGGGGCCTGGCCTAATATTCAGTCAATACTTGATGCAAGATGGGTGAATGAGTGATCACATGCAATGAAGTGATCATGTCTCACCTCTTGAGAGCAAAGGCCTCACCACAGACTCTGCAGGCCTGTGCATTCTGGCTTCTTCACCCGCACTTTCCCTTCCTCTCAGCTCCGGCCTCCTCGTGCAGGAGCAAACACCCCACACATCCCCAAACCTCAGGGGCTACTTTGGGGCCCTGATTTAGGGTTCTTCCCATTCCTTGGGGCCCTGTTTCTTCAGATACCAGGGTGGTTCCTCATTTCCTTGGGGCTTCCTCAGAGAAGCCCTCCTTGACCTCTTACTTAAAATACCATTCATCACTCCCGATCCTCATCGTCCCTTCTCTGTCTCAGTCTCACTGTCCCTTGGAATTATGTGCTAAGCCTATTGTTTATACATTGCTGGGTTTCTCCCTCGCTTTCTTGTGTGTTTGTTGTAAGCCTGTGTAGAGACAGGGACTGAGTTCAGCTCACAGCAGCCTCTCTAGTGCCCAGCACAGAGCCTGGCGCTGGGCAGCTGCTCAGCAAATCCTTGCTGAACAACTGAGTTGAAGGAAGAGAGAGAAGAGGACCTGGATTCTGCCAGATAGCAAAATCCATGTTCTGTTTTTCAGAGGAGAAAGAAAAACAAGCTATTTTACGAAAAGAACCAAATTTACTTCAGATTAAGGCAAGTTTCACACAGAGATTGTCTCAGAGACAGGCACAGGACCAGACACCGTAGAAACACCACCGTCATGCATGACAGAGGGAAGTGGAGCCTGGTCGCCACCTGGGCACAGAGGGACCAGTGGGCTGAGAAGCCCCATGCACAAGAGGGACTGGCATGCGCAACCTGCCCCCGCGTGGGCAAGGGCTGGGCGGGCCCAGCGTCAGAGCCCCTTTCCACCCGGCCCCCAGCAGAGGCAGGAACTCGGCTCTGACACCAAGCCCAAGACTGAAGGACTGGGATGTGTTTGGGGTGACAGGATGTGACAGGGTGACCCTAGAGCCAAGACGGCCTGGGGTACAGGGTCATATTTGTTAGGAGTGGGAGGGGGCAACAGGGCGTGGATGTGTGGACCCTCAGGACATCAGAGCTGAAGGAAAACCTGGGACCATCTGGCCAATTCGCACCATAACTGTGGAAACTGAGGCCTGAAGGGCTCGGGTTCCCACAGTCGGCAGAGGTGGAGGCAGGCTCACACCCAGGCCTCCTCTCTCCTACTCCCAGGGGATGGAGGACAAAGAGCAGGAGCAGTAGGCTCATGGAGGCCTCCAGGAGGGCGGAGGAGGGGGCACCAGGAGGGACCAATGGGTGCCTGAAGCTAGAAGTCAACTGGGGAAGTCCCGGGGATCTGTGCACCTAGAACCAATGTCACACTGGGCTTGAGAGGCACCAGGAAGGACTCTGTGCTGAAAACCCCCCATTTCAGGCCCATCCTGTGGCTTATGGTCCACCTTCATAGCTCCCCACCCCAACATGGCTCCACAGGGCTCCCACTGCATACAGTGTCCCTGGGAGGGTTCAGAAAAATAGGGTACAGGATAGATAATGGGGTGGGGGCCAGGGATAGGAGTAGATGCCATTGGAGGATGGGGCTGGGGCTGGAGGAGGCTGAGCCTAGGCTTCAGGATATTAAGGAAGCAATGTGGGATTGCCTGGGGGTGGGGAAAGGGGACCCCAGGGGCCCTCACTGTTTCTAACACCACCCTGGCTGGGCTAGAGCCAGGTGCTGGAGAAAAAAAGAAGAGCTGGGATCTAGAACCCTACGCACCCTCCCCCAGTGCCTGGGTTTGGGCAGTAAGTGGGGCCAGGAAACTGAACAGGAGTCTCTAGTGGCCCCATGCCGGCCTGACACACAGATGTCCCAAAGGCCAGGCAGGCCATCTGTGGGAGTCTGCCTACTATACTACGGGCCTCCCCCAGGCCCCAATCACCTGCCTGCTGTGGACCAGGTTCAGATGTGTGTATGCAGAGGGGAGGCAGGGGGAGTGTGGGCTGGGGACTGTGGGGGTGAGTGGGCTGGTGCTGCAGGCGGGGGGCGCGGGCGGATGCCCTGTGCCTTCATGTAGGACACCAGCTGGTCAGGGATCTCGGCCAGCACGTCTCGGGCCAGGCGGGCCATGCTCAGCACGTGGTTGCCTGTGCGGTCCACGTAGTCCCGGAAGGGTACGAACTGGCAGCAGTAGGGCAGGGTCAGACAGGAAGGCACAGTTGGGCAATGCTCCCCACTGGACCCCAGCCCCCCGGGTCTCCAGGCCATGGCTCATGTCCTCAACCCCCAGCCTCTGCCCACTTTACCTAATCCCCCCCGCAGTGAATTCCCTGAGGCTGTGTCACAGTCGCTATTCTTTCATTCACTCAACAAATAGATACTGAGCACCTGTCCCATGCCACGAAACACCACTAAACAAGATTCTCTGCTCTTTCAAGTCTCTGGATGAAGACGAGCCCTTAGCGGGTGCTCAGGAAACACTGACCGAACCCCCTGGCATGTGCCCTCCCATAGGGCCCTCCCAACTTCTCCATAGCCCTCTGTTGCTGGCCTCTCCTCTCCCCTTTTCTCTCTGGAGCTAATCTGGCTAACACCTAAAGCTGGGCTTCTTCCTTCATTCCTGCCTCTAGGCCTTGGCATGGACTGGTCTTACCTCCCAGACTACCCTTGCTTTGGTTCCCTGCCCCCATCTTTGGTCTCCACATTGGGGATACTCTTCCCTGATTTTTAAACCAAGGGGATATGGAGAATGTCAGTTATTTATTCCCCATTTCCTAAGCACAGAGGGGCCCAGCCTGTGGAGATTCACTGAGGGATGTGCTTGCTGAGGGTGCGTTCTCTGCTTGACTGGATAGGAATTCCCAGAGGACAAAAACCTCTCTGCTCATTATCTTTGCATCCTACACAGAGAAGTTAAGACACTGATTTAGTTAACCCCTCCTGTTCTTGGTGAGGGCTGCTCACTAAAGATACCTCCTCCGCCTTCAGGGGTTTGACATCTCACTGTGAAGCCTGCCAGGCAGAAAACAACGGAAAGTAGAAGCCCACAGAGGCCTGGGGGCTCAGGGAGAGCTGGCAGAATGTTCTGGGTTGCGAGCTCAGGTCACCAACAATGTTAGGAATGAGTCTTGAACATGGCAGCTCAGAGAGAAGTGTGGCCTGAGGTCTGACTCCTGTCCCCTTCTGCAGTGGCCAGGACCCTTTGGGACTTCCGCTGCCTCCCTCAGGGCCCCTCCCCCAGGGAAGCCCCCCAAACAGATCAGAGGTCAGCCTGGTGATGGGCTCTTATATTTCCTATGGAGCAGGCAGGGTCTGGGCTTCACCTGGACAATGTCCCGTTCAGCCAGCTTCCCCCGGGAGGAGATCCGCACGTCATCACCATCCAGCTCCACCATGGCTGTGTGGGGAGGAGAATTAGTAGTGGACACCTGGGCCTGGCAGGAGGTGGACTTGTCCTCCAATCCCAGCCAAATCCAGGAGACCATTGGCCCAGGCCTCCATGTTAGAGATAAGGAAACAGGCCAGGAGACAGGAGGAGCCTAACCAAGTGAGCCTCAGACTTCTAGCCCAGTGCTCCAGCCCTCACCCCCTGGCCTCTCCTCAGGCTTCTAGGGATTGGAAGACAAAGGTGTGACTTGGGGCCTCCTCTCCCCAGCCTTGGGATGTGGGTGTAGGGCACACCCTGACCTGATGTATCCCTCCCTGTGCAAACAAATGCACCCTCACGCCCTGCACACTCACCCAGTCACACACGCCCAGGCATGAACACTCCTTTTGGGTAGGGTCCTTTCCAGGGGCCTGGAGCCTCTGGGGAAACACTGGGGCAGGAGTACAGGGCTGGGACGGGGCTGGGGCAGCAGCAGGACTCACCATCGAACTCTGCCTGGCCCACACCGACGATGATGATGGACATGGGCAGTTTGGCAGCCTTGGGAGACATCAGGGAGTTGGGGAAGGTTGGACCCAATGAGGGGCCATTTGAAAGAAAGCAGAGATCATGGGTCAAAACAAGAGAGGCCAGGGACAGTAAAGAAATGGGAGAGTAAACAATGGACAG
Organism: Otolemur garnettii; assembly: GCF_000181295.1. Taxonomy (NCBI): domain Eukaryota; kingdom Metazoa; phylum Chordata; class Mammalia; order Primates; family Galagidae; genus Otolemur; species Otolemur garnettii. Next base: position 7,466,179 of record NW_003852426.1, read on the forward strand.
ACAGAAAGGGGGTAGAGAGAGGGAGGGGATCAGAGAGAAAGACCAAGGGAAACCAAGGTGGGCCCCAGGGAAAGGGAAGGAGGCAGAGGGGAAGTGGGTCACAAGTCTGCCTCTATGAGCCACGCTGCCGCCTCCTCTGCCCGAGTCTCTGCCACATGGGGCCCTATTTTATGTGGCTCTAAGGACGGACCAATATGGCTGCAGCTGGGCTCCTTTCAGGGGAGAGTGCTAGGTAGGCCACATCCCTGGCACGCTCCTTTCACAGGGAGAGTGCCAGGTAGGCCACATCCCTGGGCTTCCCTGTTCCGGGCCTTCCACCTCCTCTACCTGGCCAGACTGGCCTGGACTCTGGGGTGCAGTCCTAGGGATGGCTGGGGAGGCAGCCATAGGAGTCTGGAGTGGGTGCACCATCCAGTGTGGTGGAGAGGCAGGCACAGAGCTCACCAGCCAGATCTCTCATGAGCTGGGCCCAAACCCCACTGCCCGGCCCTCCTACAACTCCCACCAGACTCTAGCTAAAAGCCAGGAGTTGGTTGAGGGCAGCAGGACCCAGGGAGGGCAGTGAAAAAGAGAAGACACACCCAGTCCACCCCCTAGAGTATCCCTGAAGTAAGAGGGAGAAATCCCTCAAACTGGACCATTCCTCTCCCACCCCTCCCCTTGCTATCTTCACTCACATTGACGATGGCCTCCTTGGTCTGCGCCATGTCCGAGATGACCCCGTCCGTGATGATGAGCAGCACTGAGTACTGGGAGCCGTCCTGCACGGCCGCCGCATTCCTGGGTGGGGTGGGCATGGGCTGAGGTCTGGCTGGGGGTCCCTGGGCATGCTCCCCCCACAACAAGGACCCTGAACACTAAGGTGGGAATAGCTCTTGGTGGGAGGTATCTTCAGGGTCAGGGCTCCTTGAAAGGCAAGTCTGTGGGAAGAGACAGATGGGGAAACAGAGGCCTGTGAAGGGCTGGGAGGGCAGTGAGCCCACACTCACCTGGCCACGTGGGTGACCACGGGGGCGAAGTTGGTGGGGCCGTAGAGCTGCACGGTGCGCAGGCTGCGGTGGTAGGCCTCCAGGATGCCATCGATGCCGCAGCACGAGGGGTTCTCCTGGTTGCCGTTCTGGGGACACAGAGGATGGGGAGGTGGTGGGTGATGTGCTGGAACACAGCCAGTAGGGAGGCCTGCAGCCCTGGGCTCCCCTAGACCCTTCCCTGAGGTGGGGTGGGGGGGCACGGGAGGGAGTCCCCCAGGTCCACCCTGAAGGACCGTGAGTGCTTTAGGTGAGCAGGCCCAAACTTGCTCTTTGCCCTGCTCCCCAGACCTGCTTTCACAAGGGCCCCCTGAGAGCCACCATATCCTAAAATGACTGCAGGGTGTGAGGAACTCAGAAAGGGTCTGTGGCTCCATCCTCATGTGTCCTGTGCCGAGCACAGTGCCTGGCACTCCTAGACACGGGAGGAACCGTCTGCTGTGACTCAGTGTCTCCAGCTCACATGAACAAGGGAGGGGGGCCTGAGTAGTCACTTCCCCAGGGTGCTAGAACCTCCAGATGATGCCACATTCCACATCACCCCAGGGAGCCACCTCATCCCATCTTAGCACCGACTTGGGGAGCTCCTAGAATGACCCACAGTTGCTCATATCCAAACCACACCCCTTATCCTCTTTTCTGGGACCTTAGGGATGGCTTAGCCACAGCTCCCCCTCCCCCTCCATCTTGTCAGGAACAAGGAGGTCAGAGCTAGCCATGGGCAGCCTCAGACCTGGAGGGGAGGCGTTTGTGAGCAGGGTGGGCAATGGGTTTCTGGAGGCTGTACTAAGAGCCCCCCTACACGCCACAGGTGATCTACCCCCCAGAGGCTGTGCTTTAAGTTCCTAAACTCAGAGAATGGAAAATTCTCTCTCTCCCCCTCCCCGTGCTCGTCACCATACCCTAGCCTGATCTGCCCTCAGCCCTTTCTCCCATTAGCAGCATTTCCTACCAGCGGGAACTCGTGGGACACCCTGCCATCCGGGGGCAGCTTCGCCCCAAAGCCAAGGGCAGGGAACATCTTGTCGCTGTCATAGTGCTGGATGATCTCCCCGACGGCGGTCAGTGCCAGCGCATAGGCATTCAGCTGATAGGGACTCATGTAGTGCAGGGACGTGGACTGTGAGGGGTTTCCTGTGACAAGGACATGGGAACATTTGATGGCCTGGACCTTCCAAGCACCCAGCTTCAGAATGCAGAAGGGGGTGTCCAAAGGCACCCTTAACATTTATTTATCCTGGACTCCTCTCTTTCTCTCTCACCTCACAATCTACCCTTTGGCAAATCCTGGTGGCTGAAACTTCAGAACAGATCCTGAATGCCACCCCCTTCTCTCCTCCTCAGTACCACCGTCCTCTTGCTTACAGGACTGCAGCAGCCTTCTAACTGACCTCCCGCTTCCTTATAGCCTTGCACCTACAGCCCACACTCAGCACACCAGCCAGTCAGCCTGTCAGACCTGTCAGGCAGACCACACCTCTCCTCTGCTCAAATCGCTCAGTGTTCCCATGTCACCCAAAGTCCTTATAGGAACCCTTAGGGCCCCATAAGATCTGGCTCCAGTTACCTCTCCTACCATCCTCCCTATCACTGTGCCCCAGTTCCAACCTCACACTGTTCCTGCTGCTGGACCTTGGCAATGGCTGTTCCCTCTGCCTGGGACACTTTTCCCCAGATGCCCACACTGCCTGCTCCCTCACATCTTCAGGTCTCTGCTGAAGGGTCATCTGCTCATTGTGGTTTTTCTTGAGTAGCCTATTAAAAGTTGCAGCCTCCCCCAACCCTCCCCATCCCTCTTCCTGCCTTGATTTTTCCCCAGAGCCCCTGTCACCACTAATATAGACCGTATTTACTTATTCGTTCATTAATGAGGCAGTTTAGTAAACTGCCATGGTACCAAACTTGTTTCTACATTCTATTGGCCGTGTGATCTTGGATAAGTTCCTTAACCTCTCAGCCTCAGTGTGTTCATCTGCAAAATAGGAATAATAATAGCTCCCACCTCATAGGATTGGTGTTGAGGATTAAATAGGTATAATTATTATAACTATCATTATTGGGTTTTTTTGTTTGTTTGTTTTTGAGACAGAGCCTCAAGCTGTCACCCTGGGTAGAGTGCTGTGGCATCACAGCTCACAGCAACCTCCAACTCCTGGGCTCAAGCGAGTCTCCTGCCTCCACCTCCCAAGTAGCTGGGACCACAGGCGCCCGCCACAATGCCTGGCTATTTTTGGTTGCAGCCATCATTGTTGTTTGGTGGGCCCGGGCTGGATTTGAACTTGCCACCTTAGGTGTATGTGGCTGGTGCCTTAGCCACTTGAGCATTATTGTTATTATTAAGCTGTACTAATAGCCCCCTATACGCCACTAATGTCCCTCCCAGCTCTGAGAGCCTGACACAATACGATGGTAGGCCCTGCATGCTTTAAGAGGGGTTTCTGACACACCTGAGGAGGGTAAGACCTGGTACTTATGACTGGTGCAAATATGAGCACTTAGCACCCCAAATGGGAGTCCAGAACCCAAGGAAGGTAGAGATGCTTCCAACAATGTAAAGTCTGGCATCATGATTATTCCTGGATACCTGGCCACAGCCTGACACTGAGCTAAGGAAGGAAGCCAAGGCGGCCCCAACAAGGTAAGGACTGGGGTCCCGGGGCTGAGTCCTGCCTCCCTGAGGACCAGAGAGCTCAGTTTTGGCTCTAGTTCTCCCCTCTAGCCTACAGGCTGGACTGTATGAGGTGGGATTTGATCCTGGTAGGAAACATCTTTTGTCTAGGGCTTTCCACACATCCAGAGTGCATACTGTCCCATTCTCCCAGACAGATTGTGTGTTCAAGGGCAAGGATGTGGTTCAGGATATACAGCCCGGAAGCCCAGATCTGTTAGGGTCAGTAGTCTGACCTGGGGACACCTTTGCCTCCTGGATTGTATCTTTGGTCCTCTGGGTACCTCTTCTTCAGTGGGGAAGGCTCCCAGGCAGGGCCAACCACACAACCCTTAAAAGCCCTCTGCTCCCCGCCCCTCCCCCACTCACCATTGGAGGCAGTGAAATCGATGGCCACGGTGAAGTTGATCTGGGTCCTAGAAGGGGGAGAAAGAAGCAGGAAAGTCACCTGGAGAGAGGCAGTGCAGGGGGGTAGCTGGACGGTGAGGGAGAAACCTGACTGCCACCCTGGCCCATTGCCTGCCAGGTATGTGGCCTTGGTGAGGTCATTCATCTCCTTCCAGCTCTGGAAAACTGAGATGGTGGTGCCAGCTATGCCTTCCTCCAAAGGACTGTTGTGAGCATCAAAAGCGTCAGACAGTAGGAAAGCCCATTGAAGATGAATTGTTCTGTGTGGGCATGTGGCTATGATTGCATATTTCCTCCCCAAACTTTGTCCCCTAGGCCCACCTGAGTGTGTTGGATGCAGATGGGTCTCGCTGGATTTTGGGGTCAAATTTGGAGTCAGATTCAGGGTTAAAACTTATTTACAAAAGTCAAACTGACATTGCACATCCTAAGAAAAGAACAAACTACCACCCATGAAATTGTCTTATTGAAAAATTGAACCTGAATGTGATTCGGCCTCCAGAGCTATCTTCCAGTCATTTACAGGAAATGCAGGGGGCAAACGAACATGTTAAATAACACCATAGGAGGTCAGCCAGCAAAACCTAGTCTGGGGGAAACTATAACTATACTTCACTATCAGAAGGAGCAGCATCAGAATCACCCACTGTTGGGCCTCTCAGGCTCAGTCTGGACCTATTGAGTCAGAACCTCCTGGTGGGGCAAGCTGCTTTACGAGCCATTCAGGTGCTCAGAGGAACCGACAGATAAAAGGAGATATAAGACATATCCACCAATTGCCATATGGATCTTGCCTGGATTTCTGATTCAAAAGAAACAAATAAAAAACTTCATAAGACAGGCGGCACCTGTAGCTCAAAGGAGTAGGGTGCTGGCCCCATATGCTGGAGGTGGAGGGTTCAAACCCAGTCCCAGCCAAAAAAAAAAAAAAACTTCATAAGACAATTGGGGAAATTTGAACACTAACCAGATATCTGATATTAACAAACTGTTCATTTTGTAAGTGTGGCAATGGTATTGCGGTTATGTCTTACAAAGACAAGAGTTTTTAGAGTGGCTCCTGTGACTCAGTGAGTAGGGCACCAGCCCCATATACCAAGGGTTCAAACCCAGCCCCAGCCAAACTGCAACAAAAAAGAAATAAATAAATAAAAATGAAAAAACAACAACAAAGACAGTTTTTATATTTTAGAGACACATTCTGAAGTATTTGGGGGATATAGGATGGCTGGGATTTGCTTCAAAATAACAGGATGCTGGGAGGCTGCCTGAGTTCAGAGTTCAAGGCCAACCTGGGCAATATAGTGAGACTCCCATATCAAAAAAAAAGAAAAATAGAAACTATAAAATAAAATAAAAACTGAAAAAAAAAACTGGATGAAGGGGAAAACACGTGGAACAAGACTGACTATGGGTGGTATTGAAGCTAGATGAAGGGTACTTCGGGGTTGGTTATACCTCTTCTTCACTTCAGCACATATTTGAAATAAATATTCTTTTTTTCTTTATTTGAGACAGAGTCTTACTCTGTCACCCTAGGTAGAGTGCCATAGCTCACAGCAACCTCAAATTCTTGGACTTAAGTGATCCTCTTGCCTTAGCCTCCTGAGTAACTGGGACTACAGGCATGTACCACTATGCCTGGCTAGTTTTTCTATTTTTAGTAGAGATAAGGTCTCACTCTTGCTCAGGTTGGTCTTGAAGTCCTAAGCTCAAGCAATCCACCCACCTCAGCCTCCCAGGGTGTTAGGATTATAGGCATGAGCCACCACGCCCAACCTGAAATAAATTTTCTATAAGAAAAAGGTAGGAAGGCTTGGCGCCTGTGGCCCAAGTGGCTAAGGTGCCAGCCACATACACCTAAGGTGGCGGGTTCGAATCCAGCCCGGGCCTGCCAAACACCAATGATGGCTGCAACCAAAAAATAGCTGGGCATTGTGGTGGGTGCCTATAGTCCCAGCTACTTGGGAGGCGGAGGCAGGAGACTCGCTTGAGCCCAGGAGTTGGAGGTTGCTGTGAGCTGTGATGTCATAGCACTCTACCCAGGGGGACAGCTTGAGGCTCTGTCTCAAAAAAAAAGAAAGAAAAAGGTAGGAAATAGCCAGGTGTTGTGGTGGGTGCCTGTAGTCCCAGCTACTTGGGAGGCTGAGGCAAGAGAATCACCTGAGCCCAAGAGTTTGAGGTTGCTGTGAGCTGTGACACTACAGCACTCTACCGGGGGCGACAAAGTGAGATTTTCTCTAAAAAAAGAGAGAAAGAAAAAAGTAGGTTTGGGGGATTCAAATTCAGGGTTGAAATTCTCTGAGTGCTTTGCCATTCTAGGTTCTGTGCCAGATGCAGACAGAACAAAACTGACACGCACTGGTCCCTGATAAAGTCTAGTCTTGTAGTTTTCACACTGCAGTCAGTGTAGAAAAATGAGGGGAGATTATTTATTTATTTATTTTAGAGACAGTCTCACTTTGTCGCCCTCAGTAGAGTGCCTTGAGGTCACAGCTCACACCAACCTCCAGCTCTTGGGCTTAGGCGATTACCTAGCCTCAGCCTCCAGAGTAACTGGGACTACAGGTGCCCGCCACATGCCTGGCTATTTTTTGTTGCAGTTCAGCCGGCTGGGGCCAGGTTCAAACCCACCACCCTCGGCACCCTACTCACTGAGCCACGGGCACCAACCATGGGGGGAGCTTATTTAAAAAGAAGATTCCAGGGCTCTACCCCAGAGATGCCAATTCAGTTGGTCTGGATAAAGGCCCTACAATCTGCCTCTTAACAAACATCTCCCGTCCTCATCCAGGATTCTGAGGAAGGGGTGCTGGGATCACATTTGGGGAAACTCCATTCTAGTAGTTCTCAGTTGGGGCTATGGATGAGGTAATATGAGGCAGGCCTCACTTACCCTGCATTTGGCAAAAGGTTCTTATGAGAAACCATAGTTCTCTAAACCTGATCATATCTGAGCTGCAGCTCATGAGCCCCTCACCAGGGGCTTTCCTCACAGGAAAGATCATGGATATGGTAGCAGAAGACCCAAACCAGAGTCTACTGGCCACAAACAGTCTACCTCACACTTTTTCCCATTTTCTGCTGGCTGAAGGCAGAAAATTCAGTGGATTCCAGCCTCTAAAACAAAAGGAGCCACAAGATAGCAAGAGCCTGGGTCCCTGAATGACTGTATGGATCTTCTCCCCACCCAACCGTGACATCCCACAGACAAAAAATAAACCTCTATTTGTATTAAGCCTTAAGATTAGGGAATTAACTGTTATAGCACTTGGCTTACTATATTAATCGGTCATCTCCCAGTATGGAATATAAAGAATACGTCTTTGTTAAAGGAAGGAAGACAGGGTGGCGCCCATAGCTCAGTGAGTAGGGCACTGGCCACATACACTGAGGGTGGCGGGTTTGAACCCAGCTCAGGCCAGCTAAATGACGATGATGACAACTGCAATAACAAAAAAAAAAAAAAAAATAGCTGGGTGCCTATAGTCCCAGCTACTTGGAGGCTGAGGCAAGAGAATTACTTAAGCCCAAGAGTTTGAGGTTGCTGTGAGCTGTGATGCCACGGCACTCTACCAGGGGTGACATGGTGAGACTCTGTCTCAGAAATAAATAAATAAATATAAAAATAAAGGAAGGGAGACATTTGGAGGGTTAGAGCCCCACTCCCAGGGCCACCCTTGGGGGGGGGGGTCATTCCAGCCTGCAAGACTACAGCTGAGGAACTCTTGCAAATACAGGGTGAGAAGAAAGGCAGGTCTTTCTCCTTAACTAGTCCTCCCCTGCTCTGGATTCTGAAAAGAATCAGGGAAGAAAGCAACTGGAAAGCAGGTACATTTATGGAGAAATTACTCCCAGTAGCCTAGTCTCTCCTGCCTAAGGGCGGAATGCAGGCTGGTGAGCAACCAGCCCCTCCTCTGATTGGGAGAGAGGTATTCATATCCTTCCTCCTGGGTCCAGGTAGGCAGGAGAGGGAGGCCAGGATCTCTAGATAAAAGCCTCCATCACATTCCTGCCTGGACATGCATGCTGGGCTCTCACTCCCTGAAGCCAGCTGACTCAAGACTCTCCAGAGAGCTTAAAGAGAGGGCTGGCTCTGGGGCTCTAACCTGCCCAGCAAGGGTGGCACCAGCTTTGCCAGTAGCCAAGCCTCTAAGGGTTTCTTTTATTTATTTCTTTGAGATGGAGATCTTTCTTTGCTGCCCAGGCTGGAGTGCTGTGGTGTCATCATAGTTTACTGCAACCTCAAACTCCTGGGCTCAAATGATTTCTTCTACCTCAGCTTCCTGTGTAGCTGGAACTACAGGTGTGCATCACCATGGCAGGCTAACTTTAAATTTTTTTTTGGTAGAGAAAAGGAATGGGAGGGTTGGGGGAGGGGCCTCATTATGTTGCCCAACATTATATTGTCTTGAACTCTCGGCCTCAAGAGATTTTTCCATGTTGGCCTCCTAAAGTGCTGGGATTCCAGGCATGAGCCCCTGCACTCAGCAGGGCTCCTTCTCAATGAAACCTCACAGCACCCAGCCTTTACTTCATCAGTCTTCATCTCACCCCACCTGTAGCCAGCTACAAGGCAGGCAGGGCCAGGATTATTAATTACTATGGAATGAAAGGTAGCACGTTGTGAACCTTGCCACCGTCTTGGTGTGAGACTGTGGGCAAGTTATGTACAATGGAGATAACCATTCTGGCTCTGCCCACTATGTTCTGTAAGCTGGGCATACTATGCAAATGAGAAGGATAATCAGGGTGAGGGTTGTTTGGAAATTCCAGGTGCTACGGAATATAAGTGGTGGTGGCTTCATGAGACAGGAAGGGAGCAAGGGCAGGGTCTAATATGGGCTCAAAGGAGGGGCAGGAAGGGGCAGAGGAGGCCCTGGGTGCCCAGGGGGAGGGCGTGTGCTCAGTGGGTAGAAGGGTAGAGCTTGCAAACTTGAGACTCTGCAAGTTCAAGGCAGCAGGGAACAGAGTCATGGGAAAGTGAGTGTGGCTTCCCAAGGCCCGCCTTCTCCCTCTGCTTTGGAGAACCAGGGAGCCAAGTGCCTACTTGGCTGGGAGGAGCGTTTGGCAACTGCCCTGTCTCCTTTCCAGACAGGTGTAGCTACTCACCTGTCTGCACCTGTGGGCTCTTGGCTGCCCACACCCTGACCTGGCACCTGTTCTGGCAGTGAGCAAGCCAGGCAGGCTCTCATCTTGAGTCAGGTTCTTTCCGTGAGCTGTTGGCTAGCGCCTTCTGGCTTCCCCACCTGTCTGGGCCTGGACACCATCCTCTCTGCTCCTTAAACTCATGTTTGACCACCTGTTAGCCCTAGGACCACCCCCTGCCTCATCTCCCAATCCCACTGCCCCTTACAGGCCCCTGATAACAGTGAGCAGGTTAATCACTGCCCCCTGCCTCTGCCAACAGATCAGATGCATCAGCAGCTCAGAGCTGGAAGGAACCTTAAAATATACCTATTCTAATCTCTTTGTGTACAGAGGAGGAAACTGATACCCAGAGAGGGAAAATGAACAGCCTAAATTAATCCAGCAAATTTATGGCAAAGAGGGGCCTAGAGCCTGGGTCTTTTCACTCCTAGTTCAGTACTCTTTCCACCTCCCCAAACCCTTGGTTCTCTTTGCCATGGAGTCCCTACCACCTCCAGGTCCTTTCTCTGGATGGGGACCTGATGTGACCCAGGCCAGCCTTCTTGGCTCAGGAGTTCCCTCTGCAGCTGTTCAGGGCTCTGGGAAAGTTGTCTAAGCCCAGAATCCAGGGTTTGCTCAGAGCCCAGCATCACAGGGAAGGGGTATGTGTGGGAGCCCCTTCTCTCTCCCTGCAGCTGACGAAACTGGCTGTGTCTCTTCTCACCCTCCTTTGATGTAGTCAAGGAAGGTACACTCTGACTCCACAGCAAAGGAAAGCAGGGTGACCTTGAAAACAAAAAGGAGTAGGGAACAAGGGGTCAGGGGAAGATGGTTTATGACGTAAGGGCTGACATTTATAGAACAGTGTGCAGTTCTGCATGCATTATCGCATGCATTATTGCATGCAGTGCCTACAACCGCCCTGTGAAGTACTATTACTACCCCATTTTATAGCCAAGAACACTGAGACTAAAAGAAGTGACATAACATGCCCAAGGACACTACCAAGACAGAGTGGGGACCTATTTGATTCCAGAGCCTGAACTCTCGACCTCAATAGAAGTGTCCCACTCTGTCACTGGAGTATAGGGGCCCAAGCCAAGGACATGAGTTTCCCCTAATTGGGCACTGGCTCTCCAACTCCAGGGCCCTAGGGTGGGATACGGAGGGCAAGGGGGCCTTCCTGACACAGGCCTAACAACCCGCTAATGCCAACCAGCTCCACGCTTCCACACGCCACTGCTATCAATCCTGAAATGTGACTCTTTGGTCTGTGCTTGTCTTAAACCTTACTGGTCCCTCCTCAACCCTCTTGGGGCCTCTCAGTCTCCACCCTCTCAGATCTAAGACCCCCATGAGCAGCATGTCCTTTTCCTGGAGGCAACTGACCACTGCGGGTGCCCCTCCCAAGCAGAGGTCTCTCCATCTATGATATGATATGATATTAGCATCAGCTCTGCCAAGACAAACAGCCACCCAGCAGCTCATTATGATAGCAGTTTGGGGTCATGGGGACAAGTCAAAGCCTGGCATCCCACACCAGTTAGATGAGGCAAGATCAGAGCAGAGGACTTTTTGCCTACATGAGAGAAATAACTTCCCCTCTGGCATTTTGAGATCCTCCTGTTAGTGCAGGTGCAGCCATTTCTATAGGCTCACTGGGTAGACCAGGCAGGATCCCAGTCTTGGAGACCCCCCACCCACTGTGGTTATGGTGTTAGGGACCTGGATAAACCACAAAACCTCCTTCCAAGCCTGGTGGCTCAGACTTACTAGTAATGGCCTATAGTGGTGGAGTCAACTGTGATATTAGACTCCCTAGGGAGCTTTTAAAACATATTGCAATCCAGCAAATTATACTTCTGGGGCTACATTAGAGTTTCAGAAATCTTTTTTTTTTCTTTTTAAGCACTTCGCATGAGTTTAACTCACAGCCAGGATTGACTCCATCCCCAAGTCCCTATAACAGCACTTCTCAACCTAAGGGTTGTGACCCCTTTGTAATAATGAAAATACATCCTGCATATCAGATATTTACATTGTGATTCATAACAGTAGCAAAATTACAGCTATGAAGTAGCAATGAAAATAATTTTATGGTTGGGGGTCACCACAACATGAGAACTGTATTAAAGGGTTGCGGCATTAGGAGGCATTAGGAAGGCTGAGGACCACTGCCCTATAAGGAAACAATTCTCTAACTTGCCCGGCCATATGGATTCACCCAGGGACTTGCAGCGTGAATGCAGATTTTACCTACTACAAGAATGGTTCTTAGACCAGCAGCATTTTGATGGTTAGAAATACAGATTCTTGGCAGTTTAACAAGATCCCCAGGGGATTCTTCATGTAGGGAGTAAGGGATGAGAAGCACTGAACACAGACTCCCAGAATGGAATCCCAGGGAACTGGCCCAGGCATCTGTTTTTTAACAAGTATCTGGGATCCTGGGTGATTTTTCATGGTGGAACATTAGAGTAGAGGAAAGTCAAGGGACCTAAACCTAGACCAGCTCTGCCTCTGCCTCACTGGGACAAATCCCATTTTCCCCTCTGGGCCAGTTTCTTCTCCTCTACAGTAAGAAGGCTGGGTGGGATCAGTGGGTTTTAGAACCTTTTCATCTTTAGCTGTACATCCAAGAGTTCCTAGCTGGAGAAGGTTCTGCCTCCCCTAGGAGCATTTAGGAAGGGCTGGAAGAATTTGGGGAGTTCTCATAATGACGGGGGCCCTACTGACAGAGACCAGGGGTGCCAAACATCCCACAATATCTGGGGAAGTCTTGTGAGATGAAGAATTATCCTGACCCAATGCTGACAGCACCCCCACTAAGAAAGATCACAGCTTTGAACAAAGGAAATATCATTCCAAGCCCCAGTCTTTGAAGCAGTTACAATCAGAAGGGGTGGTCAGTCCTCTTTGAATGCAGAGTACTTAACAGTTTATAAGCCTGCATCTCCCATATGTCTGTCACAGTCACCTTGTACAGTAAGCAGGGTAGGGATGACTTATTAGCCCATTTTAGAGATGGAGAAAATGAGGTTCCTTAAAGGAACCCTAGAGCTCCCTCAGGCCTCCTCTGGGTCTAGAGTTGCAATTTGCCTGACTTGAATGACTGAGCTTGGCTGTGTGAGCTGAGGGGGCCACAGAGTGAGGAGGAAACACAAAGAGGGTGAGCCTGGATGTGTCTGTACTGCAAAGACAGTGGCCTGTTTTATAAATGTACTGTGGACTCTACCTCAGGGTCTTTGCATGAGCTGTTCCTGAAGCTGGAATACCCTTTCCCTAATATCCTCAATACTTGCTCCAGTCCGCATTCCTTTCCCATATTATGCCCTTTTCTGTAGCATTCATGCCCCCCCGACACACACATGCATATGTAACATATTTGTTCTCTGTCTCTCCACACTAGAGTATAAGCACCAGAAATTTGGGTCTGTCTTATTCCCAGTGTATCTCCTGAGCCTAGAACAGTGCCTGGTGCACGGTTATACTCAGCAAATATCCTGAAGACTAGGCCCCAGAAGCCACTGGGCCAGTGTGTCACCCCAGGACAGGGGTGGGAGGGGTCTGCACTGCTGACTCCTAGGGCTGTTGCTCCATCTGCCCCAGGGCCCCCACCCCCACTCTCTCCCAGTCTGAGTTCCACAGTCTAACCAACCCAGGATGGTTACACTTAGGCAGTGGCAGTGCCCACAGCAGCTCCAGCTCTGGAGTCAGATGCAGTGTTGACTCCTAGCACTACCACTCTGGAGCTGTGTGACCTTGGCTGAGTCACTTCCCCACCTGCAGCCTTGGTTTCCTCTTTCATGACAAAGGGGATGATAATATCTGCCTCTCAGGGAAACAACTTGAGAACAAGCCCTAATGGGGAATTTCCTAGAGCAGGGGCCCAATAAACACGACTTAATTTCCTCTTCCTTCAGGAAGTCCCGTGGGCGTTCCTGCAGTTCCTCATTCTGTGCACAGCTCCTGTTGTGTGGTCTGCACTGCTGACTCCCAGGGCTGTTGCTCCATCTGCCCCAGCACCCCCACTCCCACTCTCCCCCTGTCTGAGTCCCACAGTCTGCGCATGCACACACACTGATGCCCGTGACCCCCTGGTGCCAGGCCTGACTCGGGGCTCAGAATGCCTACACCTGGCTGCAGAGAGGGGGTGGCTACTCACTGTGCCAGAATTCACGTATTTCTTTTTCTTCATTTTCTTTTTTGGGTTTACCACCTGCAGGAAAAACCAGTTAGCGGGTAAGGAGTGTTTCCAAGTAGTCAGGGCTGGTCCCTAGGGCTTCCTCTGATCCTGGGTGTGGTCCCAGCCCTAGCAGAGTGTGGGGTATAAAGACCATAGGGGCCAGAGGAGTAGAGTTGAGGGAGGTTTTGAGGGAGACTGGTATTTAGTTACACAACTGGTCTAGATCATACACAGTATCCCACAATCAACCTGGAATATTTAACCTTCTTTCCCACTGCTCCCCGAAGTCTGTCCTCCACCCTAACAGCCAAAGTAGGCTTGATGTCGCAAAGTGGCCCTGTCTGTACCTGTCCCTTGCATTGACTCAGGCCGTTCCCCTTACCCAAAATGCCCTCCCCTCTTCCCTCAGCCAATTCCAATCTTCTCCTTTGGAACACAGCCCAGGGGCTGCCCTGGGGCTCTGAGGCTCCCTCTCAGTCACCACCACCTTTACTTGGCAGAGAAAGCGTCCTCAACTGTTCTTCACCGGTAAGCTTTAAATTCCAAGCCAGACCTGTTGCCAGATAAGAAATCACACAGTACTTGCTGGTGGGCTAACTCAGTGGCCTCAACCAGGGCGATTTTGCCCCCCACCTAGGATATTTGGTAACGTCTAGTAAGTTTGGGTTGTCACAACTAGGGGAGTGGGTAGAAGTTGGGGATGTTGACAAACATCATGCAGTGCACAGGACAGTCTCCCACAACCAAGAACATTACAGTCCCAAATGTCAGCAGTGCCAAGGCTGAGAAACCCTGGGCTAAGTGACTAGGGCCACCAGACTCACTGTATTTGTACTCTCATTTGAGCCTGGCCAGCTATTTTTTTGTTTTTGTTTCTAATAGGGGAAGTCTAGGCGCAACCTTCCCCTGATGTCCCATCAAAGCAAGGTGATTCTCACACCCCTCTGCTGCTTGTTGGTTTCTGGTGAATCATTTCCCCTCTCCCACATCTCCTGAGTCCTGCATCTCCTGTTCTTCCCCAAAGTGTGGTCATCTGCATCTTTAGCTGTTACCTCTTCTGTCTGAATGAGTACTGATATCTACGTCTAGAAATCAGGAAACCAAGGCACAGATACACCAAGAGATTTGCATAAGGCCACATAGCCATCTGGATTAGAAACCAGGTTTCCTGCCCTCAGGCCAGTGGCACATATATTGTGATCATTTTGATAACAAATACAAACACACCCTTCCTTCAACAGGTATTTATGGGACTGGAGTACCTTTTCTTCTCCCCTAGAATTGCCACTCCTACAGGAGAAAGAAGATATATGTCCTCAGGGTTCTAAGTGACAAGGACACCAAAAAGGAGGAATCAGTGAAGTATCAGGGAAGCTGGAGGAAGGAAAGACCATTCCAAGTGGGAGTGTCATCAAAGGGTCCCCAGAGCAGGTGGTCCGTAGGCAGACTTGGAGGGACAGCGAAGCTTTGGGCATAGAGAGATGGACGTCAGAGGAGAGGTCACGGGGAAGAAGCACAGAACTGGGGACAGTTGGATTGTAGGACCCACAGAAGAGGAAAGTGGACTGGCTGGAAGAGAGCCTAGAATGTGAAGTGAAAAGTCTAAACGTCACCCAGCAGCCTGCAGGAAACTCTGATGACCTCCAAGCTTACAGGGGACATGATTACTGCAGGTTCTAGGATGCTAGGACTTGGTGGAGGTGAGTATGAGAGGAGGGGCAGGGATATCTAGGGAATGATTTCTTGGTTCTGCCATCTATTAGCTGTGTGACTTTAGGCAAAATACTTAACCTCAGTATGCCTCAGTTTTTTCATCTGTAAAATGGGAATAAAAATGTATGCCTCAAAGAACGCCATGGGGATTAAATAGGTAATATAAATAAAGCTACGGAATGTACTAAGTACTATATAAGTGTCAGTTACTTTTTTATTTTTGAAACAGAGTCTATGTCACCCTCAGTAGAGTGCCATGGTGTCACAGCTCATAGCAACCTCTAACTCTTGAGCTTAAGCAATTCTCTTGCCTCAGCCTCTCAAGTAGCTGGGACTACAGGTGCCCACCACAATGCCCAGCTATTTTTTGGTTGTAGTTGTAGTTGTTTGACAGGCCTGGGCTGGGTTCAAACCTGCCAACTCCGGTGTATGTGGCTGGGGCCCCAGCCACTGAGCTACAGGGGCTGGGCCAATCTGTTACTTTTTTTATGACTGCGACTACTATTATTGCCTTAACTGGTCTAGATGAGAGGTATGAGGACCTGGAGGGTGTGGGACAGGTGCTGAGCTGCGGCAAGAAGAGCACTGTCAAGAAGTGACCACACATCTTGGGCCCTGGGAGTGGCTGTAGAGGAACCAGAGAGCGAGGGGTTGTGGTGACCAGGCAAACACAGAAGGAAGGAGGAGTTGGACTGGGGACATAGGCAGGAAGTTCAGGTGGGAGGGTTGCACACTGCCAGGTCGAAACTGGGTGACAGACAGCCAGAACCACCTCAGAGGGCCTCTTTAGTATCGGGGGCCACCCCCCCATGAGGTTCTCAGGGAAAACAATGCATTAAGTACGCTGTGGAGATGAGGGCAAAATCTCAGCCAATGCTGCACTGTGCCTCCTTTCCCCAATTTGTCCCATGAGCTATTAGACTGAAACACACACATCTCAAACCCTTACTCCAAAGTGGCCCTCCCAGCTGAGGAGAATGAACTTGGACTTCTGCGTCTCTAGGTGTAGCCCAAAGACCTGGCCACGAGCATATCTCTTTGAAGCCTTCCATGTTATCTTTAAAGTGGCCTGTCTTCCACGTTTCCACTCTCTAATATAACTGTCTCTGTTCTCAGATCTTTGTATAAAGTGGGCACTGAGAAGTGCCCTGTTGCCCTGTGGTTTCATGTGTTCCCAACACACCCCCCACCCCCCAGGGACCAGCTGCTCCACCCTTGGCGACTGTGAAGTTCCACACAGGGGACAGGCACCACCTAGGGGCCAGCCCAGGAACCTCCCCTATCTACTAAGTCTCAAACTGATAACCTGTCTCTCCTGATGCCTCCTAGGGCCCCCAGGGCAGGTCTGGGGTCTACTCTCCCATGCATGGGGGTACCCAGGGGCTCTCAGGGCCTCAGAACTGTGCTGGCTTTGGGGACACATTAGTGACTAAGACACCACCCCACTCTGGAAGACCCCACAGTCTTTTTAGTATCAAAGTAGGTAATAGCCACAAGGGACCACAGAGGGACCAAAGAGAGATCTCCACTGCAGACAGTAGGGTGGGGTGGGTGTGCAGGTAGAGACAGTGTCCTGGAGGACAGACCTCCACAGGGAGTCTCCAAGGGCCAGCAGGTCCTAGCCAACCTCCCTGAGATAGCAGGGATGTTCAAAGGCCTCAGATGGCAGGATGGAGCTGACAGTGGGAGATGAGCAGAGGGAAGGGCAGGGGCCAGCCCTCAGGGGCCTCCAAAGTTGTCTGATGTGATGCATGTCTCTACTTACAGACACAGAGTGCAGGTGGCTGGCAGAGGCACAGTATCCCTTATACAGCAGCTTAGACTTTTCCCTGTAGGTCAGCGGATCTCAGCTGGGGTGGGAACATCTCTTGGCATCTCCTCCCACCTCCCCTGTGTGAACCAGGCTGAGATAGTGGATGGGATGCTGCAGACAAGCGTCAAGCAGGGGGGCAATGTGGCCAGATTACAATTTTGGTGGAGCACCCTGGTTACCATAAGGAGGATAGAAGGAGGCGGGAGGCCATGAAGAGGCTATTGCAAAACCCCATGCAGGACAGATGATGATGGTGGTAGACTGAGATGAAGGGAACAGATGCTGGAAAATGTAGGTAGCAGAAGGGCACATTTGCTTGTGGACCAGATGTGGAACATGGGGTGGGAGATGTTAAGGATGACTCCCGAGGTAGCCTTGGCCCTTGGGATGGGATCACAGGAGATGGAACCAGCTATCCAGGAGCATTCAGTTTTGGAAGGCTGAGTCCAAAGGACCAGCAGACAACTGGACATAGGAGTCTGACACTCTGGAGTCTGGCAATGCCAGGGCCCGAGGCATGGGTCTTTACCAGCCAAACAAAGCCTGTTCCCTGTACAGGCAAGGCCTTCCTGAGCGCAAAGCAGTCTCCAATGGGACTGGCAGAGTTGAACTCCTTTGCCACCTGATGGCCTATGAAAATGGTGCTCCTGCCTCCGCAGATGGCAGCTTCTCTTACTGATTGTAAAAAAGCAGAGATCAATAATTGAGAAAACAAGTCGATCCAACATTTTCTGCTTTTAGTCCAAGAGATTTGATCTCTTCCCTTCACTTCCCTAAAAATCTCTTCAAAGGAGGCCAGAGAAAGGTGACATCTGCTTCTCTCTGCCTAGGTTGGGAGGGAAAGACAGTCCCTCTCTTTATAGATGCAGAAAACAAAGCAATTTACTGTATCAGAGCCCTTTCAAAGAAATTCATCCACACTCCATCTTCACAATAGCCACATTCAATTTAATTCAGCATGTGATGTACAAAAGGCACCTACTGTGTCCCCATCAGGCCTGGCCAGTGAAGGGAGGTAACAGAAAGGGCTGTCATTTTGCCTGTCCTTGGGATGTCTAGGTGGAACATAAGACCTGCTCACTTGGAGCAGCGATACAGAGCAGGGGGGTGGAAGTTTCAAGGGATTTGGATCCAGTGATGGGACCCAAAGCCAACTCTTTACCTGACTTGACCAGCTGAGTGGCTGCTGGCATGAGGATGGCTCCAGTACGGTAGGATGGGTATGAAATGTGCGTCTCCTGGCACACTGACGCTCAGCAGATGACAACAGAAGACAGTGCTGACCTCTGGGCTACACACTGTTCCATTAACTTATTTAATTCCCAGTTTGCATGGTACAGGGTAGTTTAGGGACCTAGCCGAGATCACATAGCTAGTAAGTGTTAGAGTCAGGATAAGAACCCAAGCAGTTATTAGGGTTAGGAGGATCTGCCATTAAGTAGGTTTTGTCATGTACCATGATGTCCATGAGGGTTCAGAGAAGAGAGAAAGCACAGGACATCAGAGGGGCTGGGAAGGCCACTTGGGGGAGCAAGACCTGAGCTAGACTGTGAAGGTGGGCAGGGCAGTGCAGGGGGAGAGCACTGTCCTTTGAGGGCAAATGCTATTATCTCAGGTGCCTTGTCCAAGGCTCTCCCACTCCAGGGCCAGATCAAGGAAGGAATCCCAACTCCTGTTGTCCACTCACTCTTTCTGGAAAAGATACTTGGGAGGCCCTGAACCTGTTCTGACTAAAAGCAGAGAGCCACCTTGAGCTGAAGACCTCAGATCTGAAGCCCAGAACCTTCTCATACTGCCCCCCCATCTTCTACTGCACCCCCACTCCTGTCACCCTCCCCATGTCAGAAGTGCTCTTTAGGGGGACACTGTAACATGGCAACTGGGAATCTGACAAGTCCGGTTGTCTGCCTCTTGATTCTTCCCTTTACTGAACTATGTGGTTTGGGGAAAATTCTCACACTTCTCTGAGACTCAATCTTTGTAACTGTAGAATGGGACGGTAACACCCACCTGAGAGGAAAACATGCAAAGCCCCCAGCCTAGCACGTGGCTCACTATAGTCCTCAGTGACTGGGAGCCATTTATCATCAGTGCAAGCCCCAGACTTCACGCCTCACCTCGTAGATGTTAAATTGGCTCTGCCCACGGGCCAGCTCCCGATAGCTGGTGGTGAACTCCCCGATGAAGTCATGGCTGCAAGGAAAGACTGCTGCTGAGCCCCAGCCTCACCTCCCACACATCCCTTCCCCTGGCTCCCAATTCTGTGTGGGACTCCAGGAGCATATACCAGCAAAGAAGCTGGTCCCTGGGAAGATAGCACAGTGTCAGCGGGGAGCGATAAACTAAACCTCACAGCCATCTAGCAAAGAGCAGGGCCTGGGAGGAACAGGACCCACTTCCATTTGGATTCTTGTTTGAACAAACCAGTAATAAAGGATATTTGGGGGATAATTGGGGAAATGAATATTGGGTGGTGTTTGAGACCTATGTTCAGTGTGTCACGTGTGATAATGGCATTTGTAGTTATGGGGAAAATGTTCTTAGTTTTTAGACATTCCCAGTGAAATATTTAGAGGTGAATGCCATGATGTCTATAATTTACTTTTTAATTTATTTTTTAGAGACAGGATCCATTATGATGTCTATAATTTACTTTTTAATTTGTTTTTTAGAGACAGGATCTCACTCTGTTGTTCAGGGTGGATAGCGTACAGGAGTGCGATCATAGTTCACTATAACCTTGAACTTTTGGGCTCAAGCAATTCCCCTGCCTCAGCCTCCCGAGGAGCTGTGACTATAGAGGCACATCATGACACCTGGATAATTTTTAAATAATTTCTTTGTAGAGTAGAGGTTGGGTCTCTGTAAGTTGCCCAGGACGTTCTTGAACTCCTGGCCTCAAATGATCTTTCTACCTTAGCCTCCCAAAGTGCTGGGATTAAGGTGTGAGCCACTGCACTTAGTCTATAATTTACTTTAAACTACATTAGCATAAAACATAAAGTAAATATGATAAAATCCAACAATTATTAAATTCAAGTGACATTCATTAAACTCTTCTCCAATAAACTTTTTTTTTTTTTGGAGACAGAGTCTATGTCACCCTTGGTAGAGTGCCGTAGCGTCATAGCACACAGCAACCTCAAGCTCTTGGGCTTAAGCGATTCTCTTGCCTCAGCCTCCGAGGCCCAATAAACATTTTTTTTTTTTTTTTTGAGACAGAGCCTCAAGCTGTCACCGTGGGTAGAGTGCTGTGGCATCACAGCTCATAGCAACCTCCAACTCCTGGGCTCAAGTGATTCTCCTGCCTCTGCCTCCCTAGTAGCTGGGACTACAGGAACCTGCCACAATGCCTGGCTATAATTTGGCTACAGCTGTCATTGTTGTTTGGCGGCCCGGGCTAGATTTGAATCTGCCAGCTCAGGTGTATGTGGCTGGCGCCTAAGCTGCTTGAGCCACAGGCTCCGAGCCCAATAAACATTTTTTAACAAGACAATTAGCGCTATGTCCAGCTGGGCAGCTGGGAGTGTTTTCTGCAGTGCCCACACCTTCCAGAGTGTGTTTATGTTGAGTACTGTAAAACCTTGCACAAAGCAGGGGTCCCATGACCCCATGGTCAACTCCCTTTTACCCTCACTATCCCTGTGAGAGGGCGTGCTTAATACGATGGCCTGGGGTGTATAGCGGAAGAGTGATGCTCTCAAAATAGTGAGCCCACATGTATTTTGATGCATTTTACAGCTTTCAGCTTCTGACTATGAGCAACATGATGGTGGGACCCAGTGGCACCTGGTGGCTGTCTCCAGTTGCCATTTATGAGGAGAATATTTCAGAAGTATGGACGCACCAGAGTAAGATGAGGTGAATCATGGGTGGAAACATGAAGAGGTGAGGAGAGGAAGAGGGAGTTATGAAGGTGGTGCTGGCATGGGGGTTTCTCAGGAGAGCGTGAGTTCCTCGAAAGGGGGCTTGGGCCTCAATTCAAGCCGTATGTACACAGTATTTTACATAAGATGAGAGAGTATCCCTCCACACACTGTCACAGATATGGGGGGTGCCAATGGAGATCAGGAGATTTTGCAGTTCGCCTAAATCGCTCCTTGGTACAGAGAGGTCATAAAGTCAGGGTGACATACCTGGATTTGGCTCAATGGACAAGTAGGAGCCAGTGAGGGTTTTGGAGTAAAGCGTTGAGCAACCTGCTCTTGTCCTTATCTGTGAATTCTCAGCAGCACTGGCTCCTAGGGGGCACTGAGATCTACAAAAGGGGACAACTCTGGCCCCCTAAAGACCCTAGATGGAGCCACCGGCACTAGCCCTACACAGCCTCACTCAGGCACTGTCCATGGTGCCTGCGTCTGTTCATACACCTGAAAGCTCACCCTCCCCACAGCCCATTCCTCCAGTCCAGACTCTGCAAACAGCTCCTTCGATGAGCTGAGAGCTATATGTGCACTACCAGTCTCCCCACTAGATTTTGGGGAGTTTCATCTTCTGTACCTCAGTTGCCCCACAATGCGTAGCCCAAGGCCTCACACAGAACATGTCCACGTGTGCTTAGGAGGTGACTAGCATGTGAGTCCTAGAACTTGCATACCTCGGAAAATCCTAAATTCTACCCAAACGGTGAGGTTGCAGGCCCTGGCTGGCCACTGGGCAGCTATTTGGGAGGAAAAGAGGCCTCTTATCCCTCTCACATCATATTCTGCAGGACAGAGGTCCTCTGGTGCCTCAGTGGAGCTGCATGGGGATGAGCCACTGCAGCAGGAAACCAGGCTCCCTCACCCCCACAGCTGCCATGGGTGGCGGCCCAGACACAGCTTTTTCCATGTGAGGGCAGAGTTCAGCCCCCTTCCCAGCAGCTGTCCCATCCCCACTCACCTCACCTCTTGCCCTCCTGGACACTTACCTGCCATCTCGATCCCAGTCATACACCTCCACTTTGATGGTCCTGTAAGACAAAGGGCCCTGAGTGGGATGGGCCTGACCCCACTCCCACCCAGCCTAAGGATGGAGCCCTCCTTTTGCTCCTGGACAAGAAGAGGATGCAAGGACACCTTCCAGGCTCCAGGGTCCTGGGTGGGGAGGTAGCAGCCAGAGAAACAGTGGAACTATCTTTAGCAAAGGCCTTAGGAACAGAGGCAGCCATCCAGAGCTACATAGGGACTTCCTGGAATTTCAAGGAGGATGTGGAAAAAAACAGCTTCAGACTTCATGTCACCCCACCCTCTTGGCCACCTCAGATAGGGCATAAGCCCCAGCATGAACCCACACTGTGGACTTTCCAGGGATGGAGCCATGCGAGTGGGAGTGTGATGCTCCTCAGATCTCAGGCCCCCTTCTTCTGGGGAGGGGGTTAACAAGACTGTGTGTTGGGACCCTGGGTCCCAGGGGCTGGAGTGAGGGAGCCAGCCCTGCATGTCAAGGATGGGCCCAGGGGTCCTGGCTCGGGGACTGCCTGCTGAGGTTTTTCATCCCCACGACTGGCTCCTGAGTGAGGGTGTAATTATCTTCACATTTTAGCCTGGCTGCTTTAATTAGTTTGTTTTGACTCCTATGCATGGGGCTGGGCTTTGAGAGCCCATTTTATTTTTAGCCACGTTCCCATGGTAACAGGCTAGCGGACCAGAACTAGGAGGAGGAAGGTGGAGGGTTGCAGTTAACCCTTGGTGCCAGCTGCTTGGTCCTCAGGGGATGCCCAGGGACAGGGGAGCTGTCAGGGTCCCACAGACATGTCAGGGGCAGTGGAGGCGAGAGAGGCCTGTGGAGCCGAGGTCTCAGCTCTCAGTTCTAAATGGGGTGCAGAGAGGCAGCTGCTTGGACCTGTCTTCTATTAACATCCAATCTTCTTGCCCATGGCCCATCTCAGGTCTGCAAGGAGTGGGTCTTTAGGGTCTGTGTCCCCCAGAAGGAGGCGCTGTCTCCCTTTAGATCAGCCTCCTCAGGACAGGAGGGGCAGCAGGGGAGAAACTGTTGTGGAATGAAGGATGCTTGGTAGTCTGTCTCCAGACTGGATTTTTGCAAACTACGACTCTTGTAAAATGGGGCAGGCATAGCGGCCCACCATTTAAAGGAAACCTTTTAAATTCTTGTGAAAAACAAAAAACTATGTCTCTTTAAGGTGAATTATTGTGAAAAGAAAAAACCTAAACCCCTGAAGGTGGCCTGGTAAACTGGAAGGAGTGGGAAGAGGCTGGGATGCGGAGCTGGGCGGCAGGCACTTGGCTCCAGCTGTGGGACCTGGGGATGTCACTGAAGCTCCCCAAACTACAAACCACCATTTAGGGATAATAATGACCTTGCAGAACAGCTATGAAGACCAGTCTGTAAAACCTGCCTGTCACGGGCGGTACCTGTGGCTCAGTGAGTAGGGCGCCAGCCCCATATACCAAGGGTGGCGGGTTCAAACCCGGCCCCAGGCAAACTGCAACAAAAAATAGCCAGGCATTGTGGCAGGCACCTGTAGTTCCAGCTACTTGGGAGGCTGAGGCAAGAGAATCTCCTAAGCCCAAGAGCTGGAGGTTGCTGTGAGCTATGACGACACCATGGCACTCTACCCCGGGCAATAAAGTGAGACTCTGTCTCTAAAAACAAAAACAAACAAACAAAAAAACCTGCCTGCTGCATGGGAAGGTATCTACAAAAAACACCTTCTCCTTATCAGTTGGTTCTGCTCAGATAGTTTTTCTTAAGAAATTTTCTTATATCAGGGAACACTTGAGTATCTGTGCTCAGCAAGTCCCAATTCCTGGAGGTGAGCTCCATGGCTGCTAAGCCAGGCTGGATGGCAGAATCCCCAGGAGGCCTTTCAGACACTCCCAGGACCAGTTCTCTTTGCTCTAGGGCAGGGCCTTTGGGGCAGGAATCTGTTTTCAAAGATTCCCTAGTGACCGTGCTATGTGTTCAAGAGTGATGATCTCCACCCCCTTACTTTTATTTGGGGAAACTGAGCCCTAAAGGCCTCCAGTGACTTGCCCACAGTGACATATCTGATGAGACAGGACTAAATCCCTGACTGCAAGTCCAGGTCTCGGCCCACCATCCCACAAAGGTGAAATCTCTGTCCTACTTACCTGCCTCTCAGATCTCCCCCAGAGCCCTCCAGCCCAGCAGTGATCCTTCAAAGACCACAATAAGAGATAGTTCTCCTATGACCACCAACACCAGCCCCTCTGGTGACTAAATCAATGACAACCACATGCTCAGAGGCTGTAGGAGTACCCAGGTCATGACAACAGCCATAGATATCCACAAAAGCACTAGGGAGATTTTTTAAAACCCACAGCCAGAGGGCCTGAGTTAACTGATCCAGTCAGGACTCCAGCATGGGTAGTTTTCTATTTGTTTGTTTGTTTGAGACAGAGTCTCACTATGTTGCCCTTGGTAGAGTGCTGTGGTGTCACAGTTCACAGCAACCTTAAACTCTTGGGCTTAAGTGATTCTCTTGCCTTAGCCTCTCAAGTAGCTGGGACTACAGGTGTCCGCCACAACACCCGGCTATTTTTTTGTTGCAGTTGCCATTGTTGTTTAGCAGGCCTGGGCTCGGTTCAAACCTGCCAACCCCAGTGTATGTGGCCAGCATCCTAACCACTAAGCTACAGGCACCAAGCCTGGGACGGTAGTTTTGAAAAGTTCCCTGACTGATTCTAATGTACAGCCAGAGCACTGATCTTCTCTAGACTGGAGTATCAGTTTTCAAATGTGGACACCCCCTCCCTCCAAACTTTAGAGATACTGATTTTTTTTTTTTTTTTTTTGAGTCTCACTATGTCGCCCTTGGTAGAGTGCCATGGCATCTTAGCTCACAACAACCACAAACTCTTGGGCTTAAGCGATCCTCTTGCCTCATCCTCCCGAGTAGCTGGGACTACAGGCACCCACCACAACATCTGGCTAGTTTTTAGCGACGGGGGGCTTGCTCTGGCTTAGGCTGGTTTCGAACCTGTGAGTTCAAGCAATCCATCTGCCTCGGCCTCCCAAATGCTGAGATTACAGGCATGAGCTACCACGCCCAGCCTGAGATATTGATGTTGATGCCTTACCCCAGAGATTCAGAATCAACTGGTCCAGGGTATAGCCTGGGATTGATAAAAGCTCCCCAGAGGATTTGAACTTGAAGCCAAGGTTGAGACCACCTGGCTTCTGCAAAC
Source organism: Otolemur garnettii (assembly GCF_000181295.1). Lineage (NCBI taxonomy): Eukaryota > Metazoa > Chordata > Mammalia > Primates > Galagidae > Otolemur > Otolemur garnettii. The sequence continues at coordinate 7,491,275 of NW_003852426.1, forward strand.
TCACCTGGCTTTGAGACTCCAGGGATAGTTACAACCTGGGGGTCAGATTAGCTTAGAAGCTACAACCTACAGCCCTAGGGCAGAAATGGTACCCAGAGAATGGAGAAGGGAATGGGGAGAAGCCAAACACAGCTGACTGCTCCATTTACAGCTCTGCTGTTATCAGCCCTGACAGGGCTGCCCCAGCTCAGCACTTGGGGGCTGTAGGCCTTGGGTCCCAAGCCCTTAGTACAGACCCAACAAAAGCTTATGTCAGGCTGACTACGACTCTGGGGACAGCTCCTAAGAGAATGGGCTCATGGTTATGGAACAACAAAATAAGCCTCTCCAGCACACAAAATAAACATGTTATTTGGCATGAAAAGGCTCAGAACATGGGGCCGTAAGGTAGGAGACAGCAAGGTGGACAGGGAAAACCCCAGGCTCTGGGGTGAGCAGCCCTGGGTGGCAGGCCCCGCTCTTCCAGGTACTAAGTGCGTGCTCTGAACAGCTGGCTTAACACTCAGAGACTCTACTCCTCTCTATCATTCATCAGTCACATGGTCAGTATTGGCACATGTTGTTCATTCCTGTCTAAAACAACTCCTTTTCCCAAACTCCCCTCTCCCAGACACTTCCCATGTACCATGAAAATGGCAGCCCTGTGAGGCCAGGCATTTCAGTTTGTTTGGTGCTCTATCTTCAGCATCTAGAACAATGCCTGGCATATATTAGGTGCTGCATAAATATATGTTGGTTGGCTGAGATTTGCTAAAAACCTTGTGAAATGGGCTATGCAGATAACAAGACCCTGTTCCACAAAAATCATAAAAGGAGGTCCAGACCATGTGGCTTTCCCTGAGTCACACAGCTGATCAGTGGTGACACCAGGAGCCAGGGTCCTGGGCCTCTGGACACTTAGGGCCAGAACAACACAGCCAGGTCTGTGTGAGCCTCAGCAGGCAAAGACCCGGGCTGCCCTCCTGCACTGCACCCAGCTCCCTCTCTAGCCTCCTCTGAGCCAGAGCCGCAAGGTCTTCCTCCTAATGAGCCGCCCCCAGGCAAGGAAAGGGAAATTTCTCAACTGCCTACAAGTCCCAAAGGCAACAGGCCCCAAGAGGTTTGCCCTAAACTGCCTGAGTCAGTTCAACACTCAGAGAGGCTTCAAGAAGGAAGAGTAGTGTCAGGGCCTCTCCAGGGGCAGGCAGTGAGCCTGGCACAGTGGATGCAGGGGGCAAAATCCTAGCACCCCTGCCTGCGCTGTACACCTTGGGCTGCAGCGACTCTCCTCCTGAGAGTCTCAGCTTCTGCATGTGCAAACCTGGCACTAACACCTGGACCTCCTGGGTGCTCAGTGTCGGTGGGATGCAAGGGAGAGGCAAGCCAGTTATTCAGAGTGCCAGAGTGTGAAGCTGTGGTGAATCCTCTCCTCTCTCCAGGTGAGGACTCTGTACACTGAACACCCTCTTAAAATCTACTCATTCGGAGTAGAGCCCGAATGAGTAGAGTACTCATTTGGCGCCTGTGGCTCAAGTGGCTAAGGTGCTAGCCATATACACCTGAGTTGGCGGGTTCGAATCCAGCCCTCCTAGCCCAGGCCTGCCAAACAACAATGACCAAAAAAATAGCCAGGCATTGTGGCAGGCGCCTGTAGTCCCAGCTACTTGGGAGGCTGAGGCAAGAGAATCGCTTAAGCCCAGGAGTTGGAGGTTGCTGTGAGCTGTAATGCCACGGCACTCTACCCAGGGTGACAGCTTGATGCTCTGTCTCAAAAAAAAAAAAAAACAACTACTCATTCAACATTAAGTGTGAGTGAGTGGCAACATCCCAAGCCAGACAAACCTGGTTTCAAAGGGACAGAATGTCCAAGAAGTTGAGTGAATTCTGGGAAGGCAGTGGAAGTGTTTCTTGTCATCACCCCTACTTTACCCCCCTGGAGGATTGGACAGGCTCTGACCCTGAGGACACTTCCTCCAACTCTAGCTCTGTTCATCTGGGTCACCTAGGTTTGGCTTTATATGGACAGGGGACACAGCAAAGGCAGAGGGACCCAGACCAGAAGGAGAGCCCAGTGACAACTTCTGTGGGAAGGAAATGTACTTTCTCCTTGCTCTGGCAAGTTATATAATCTCTGCTTCTCCATGTCCCCACCTATAAAATGGGCACAGCACTAGTAGCCACCCCTTAAGGTTATTGCGAAATTGAAGTTCAGAAAGTTAGATGATGCATTTAAACTAATTAGAACACAGCTTGGCCCATGACCTGAATGCGCAGTAATTTTAATAAGGTTGACTTGTTTCTATACCCATCATTCCTACAAAACTGCCCTTCCTCAGATCTCTGGTTCTCATCCCCTGGACCTCTTCTCACAACAGGAGCCGATACTTCTGTTGGACTTCTCCCCTTGGTCCTCTCCTGTCTCTTTACTTTCTCATCTTCTTTCTTATCTCTGACCTACCCCTCTGCCTGGCCCCCTCCCGGGGATTCCCAGACCTATGTTCTTTTGCTTTAGCTGTGCCTGGCCCACAACAGCCCACTCTCAATGTGGCCAAAGCCATGTTCATCTCTTCTTCCCCCTCCCAACAACAGCACCCCAAACAACAAACAAACACAGTACCCCAAAACATATAGACTATGAAAGAAAATTACAGAATATAAGAATCTGTAAGATTCTGGCTCCTGGTCACATTTCCATCTCTGTTGACGGTACCACCTTGTCATGCCCCCAAGTTCTAAACCATCATCTCTCTGTCTCTTTCACTCCCACATCTACGCAGATACCAAGCCTTTGAGTCTTCCTTCTTACTGCTCCCCTCTCTTCTCTTCTCTGAATAATTTGGGGTTAAAGCCAGGACCTTTAAGGCTTTCAGGACTAAAACCAACTCCAAGAGGCTTTCTCGCCTCTAACTCCAAAGCAGACCTGCCCCAATGCCTGGGCAAGGCGCTCCCCAAGTGCACCCAGCCACAGCCCTGCCATGCCATGTCTTGGCTGGTTGGCAACAGGGAAAAGGGGTGAGGAACACAAAATCTAGGGCTGACCTGGTTCTACCATCAGCTGGCAGTAAGATACTAGGCAAGTTATTTACTCTCTCTGGGCCTCAGTTTCCTCAGATGGCATTAGTACCTCCTTCCAAGGAGCTGATGATTGGGAGGATTAAATTAGATCTGGTACATAAAGCACTTAGAGCACGGCCTGGCCCATGGCTAAGTGCCATAGGAGCCTTTGCTATTATGACCTGTCTGTCTCTACACTGGCCTGGGCACAACCAAGGAGGGAAGGCCTACTAGCTCAATATGCTCCCACAGTGTCCCCACAGTGCCCAGTGCCTGGCCAGCGCGGAAGACAGGGCTGCTGGATCACATTGACTATATTCTGTGAGGCTCCCAGAGGTGCCTGGAAAGAAGGGGGACAGTGGCCTCATTTTCCTGCACAGGGCCCACCCCCTCCTGCCCTGGAGGCCTCCTGATACTGGAGGCTCCTGAGTGGCTATTGGGTGTGGGGGTTATACTAGAGCTGGGGGTGGAGGAGACAGGCCTGCTCTCTCACCAAGCCAGCATGACACGCCTGGCCCCTCAATTAATACTGCTGTCAGTCATGTCACAGTTGATCTGCTCCTAGCCCTGGAGGAGGCCTGGGCTGCCAGCATTCTAGAGGGAGAAGATGCTGGGCTCAGCCTCAGAGAGGAGCCTCTCAGACACTCCCCGTCTACCGGCACCCCTCCCACCGACTACCCACCTCCTCTGGTAGGCCACAGGCCTCTGAGCCCTGATGTCCCCTTCCACCATCCCTGACAAAGCTAGGTTCTGAGGCCCAAGAAGTCCCTCCAGAGATGCAGCATCTTGAGGGATCAACTGGGCCCCTGGAACCTCAGGTCAGTGGTTCCAGGAATACCTAATTCCTTCCACTTGTGAGACTTTAACTGCCATGCTCTCCCATCCCCCCACCTTTTGTTTCCTCTTACGCCCTCTCCAAATCTCTCCATCCCAACCATTCCTCCCACGCACCTGACCTTTCAGCATCCCCCAACCTCCTTTAGATCCTATTGCTCAACCAGCCTGTCCTTCCTTCCCTTCACCCACTTCAGAAGCCCCAAGACCAGCTGAATGTGTAAAGGGGGCTGGTTTGGCTGGAAAATGGACTTTTGTCCCCAGACTTGTTCTGCACAAACATTTAGCTGTCTGGGATACATGTGCACATCTGAGCTCTCTAGGGTCAGACTGCAAGCTCCCCGAAGATGAAATTGCACCATATTGCCCTGAATGCTGCACAGTTAGAGGCACAGTGCTGAGCACAGGGTAGTGACCAATGATGACCACCTGTGGAACAGATTATAGCTTCTCTGTCCCAGGCAAGAGGCAGAGAAAGGGCCACCTTGTGTCTTAGACTGGCAGTCTGAGGGTTTCCTTGGAGGGAACAGGAGTGACTGGAGGTTATCCACACACTCATCTCCCTGTCAATGTGAGCAGGCTCCTGGGACAGAGTGGGGTGTCTGTTCTGGGACCCTAGTGTTCCTGTTGGAGCAGCCAGCACAGGCCCAGCTTCCTCAGGAAGGCTCCTGTGAGCCCCCCGCCAGCTCACTCACCAGAGCTGCTGCAATTGCCAGGAAACAGGGAGGGGTTCTCGTGACTTAACACAGATGCACCCCCACTCTCTCTCAGCACTCGCACAATGTGTAATTATGTGTTTCTTTGTGTGATTATTGGATTAATATCTGCCTTCCCTACTGGCACGTAAACTCTACAAGGTTGGGTGAAGGGTGAAGACCGCGTGGTGTTTATTCCCTGCTGACTCGTCAGCATAGGTCAGCATAGAGCTGAGTTCCCGGCACACAGCAGGGCTCAGTGAACATTTGTAAACAAGGGCAGCCTCTGGGATTTATGTGTACTACAGCCTCCTCGTGGAGGCTGCGTTGCGTGAGCATCAAAACAGCCCTATGAGGCAGGCAGGTGTTTTAATTCCCATTTTACAGATAAGGAAACCAAGAGTCAGCCAAGTGAAAGCTTGCCCAGGATGATAGTGCTTTTTAGTCACAAAGTCAGAATGAGAAACCAGGTGTCTGGTGTCACACTCAACAGTTTATACTCTAATGATCTGATGATGACAGCTAACAGAGTAGGCTATGTCGAAACAAAAAACACCACAGGCTCTTTGCACCCAGCCCTCCACTCTCACTTATGGCAACTAGGCTGGCAGGGAGTATCCTACTGTGCTGACACCCCAGAGGCCACTGACTAGGAGTTGGGGCTGGTGGGGACTGGCTGCTTCTGCTGCCTGAACCCACCCCCCTCACCCCACCCCCTGTCCCTACCAGCTGCCAGCTGCCCCTTCATCGGGAATAATTAAAAGACAAGCTGCTAAGCTCCAGGTCCCAGCACACCCATCTAGGTCTCCCAGAATCCCAGGCTTACTCGCCCCTCAGCCTTGGGAGTTTCCCACCAATGGGGATGCCAGGGAGGAGTGAGGTGGACAGGGTGGGGAGGGGAAGGGCGTGAGGCTGGGAAGAGGCAGACACTGCCCCCTGCAGTAGGGGAGGAGGGGGAGGCTCACCAAGACCCACTCTGCGCAGGGCACCTGCTACCTAGCTCCAGGAGGCCCCATTCATACTGATGGTGTTGATATGAACAGGGCCTCCCTCACCCCTGCTTGGGAAGGGCACAGATGCAGAAAGAAAAAAAAGATAGCTTTCTCATCTCACCTATCATAATCTCCATTGCAGAGGGCTCTCACAGGGATGGAGAACGTCTGCCAGACCGGGTTTAGGGTGTTCTTCACGACCTCGGTCTTGTGGCAAATGGTGAACCTGAGAAGAGAAAGAAAGGCTATGAGTCCTGAACCCAAGGAAGGTAGAATTCAGGTCAACAGAGGAGCCAGCTGGTTAACATCTCTGGCTGCCAGGCAATGAAAACTGTGGCTTCAAAAGGTGACAAGCTGATGGAGCCTATAGCTCAAGCGGCTAACGCATCAGCCACATACACCAGAGCTGGCAGGTTTGAATCCAGCCCCAGCCTGCCAAACAATGACAACTACAACCAAAAAGCTAGCTGGGCATTGTGGCAGGTGCCTGTAGTCCCAGCTACCCTGGAAGCTGAGGCAAGAGAATTGCCTAAGCCCAAGAGCTGGAGGTTGCTGTGAGCTGTGAGGCAATAGCTTGAGGCTCTGTCTCAAAAAAAAAAAAAAAAATGGTGACAAGCTGCCTATCACTAGCAGCAGCCAGGCTGGAACTACACAGCCATTTGTGAGCGATGCTATAGAAAGGACTCTTGCATTAGGCAGACACCTACACAGCAGGGACAAGTCCTGAAGTGTCAAGGAGACCTAGATGCTAGCCCCTGCTCTAGCACCAACTCACTGTGTGGCCTTGAGCAAGCCTCTACTTCCTCACCTGTAAACCCAGAGGGTCAGCTTCTACCAAAGATTCTTCATTTGAGATCCATGGAAGGGTGTGTGGATGTGCTTTAGGGGTCTGTGAACTACTGAAATTGTAGGTCAAACTGGCGGATGAGTTGTAGGTGTCTCCATTCCCTAAGCCTAGAATATTCCTCCCTCATTTCTAGGACTTCACTATTTACCCCTCACTACCATCCAATCAAATGTCATCTCCATGAAACCTCTCCTGACTAGCATATCTCAAATTTACAGCCCGCTGCACCCCTGACTCTCACAGCTCCTAGTCTCCTTCCATACTTCTTCTTTACCTTTTCATTTGGCATCATTTGACATTCTGACATAGCCTATTTTTTCCCTTATCTATTCTGTTTATAATCAGTCACTAAAATGTAAGTTCCATATGGCAAGGATTTTTGCCTTTTTCAATCACTGGCATATCCTTAGTGCCTAGATTGGTGCCTGGAACAAAGATATTCAATAATTTTGTTTAAATGAACCAATGAATAAATGTAGTCCTCAGCGGAGAGTTCCCATAGCTTCCACTGGCGTTTCAATCCAATGAAACTGAAACCCCTGACTTAGATGATCTCAAAGACCCTTTCAGCTTTTCCAGTCTGAATCCACAGAATTGGCTTGTCCCAGCTGGGTCCCCATCCATTGTTCTTGCCCACTACCCATGCCCTGCCTTGCTGGCTGCATTCTGGAAGCCAGCCCTGCCACATGGATGGGCAGCCGGGAGCAGGTCTGAGCCGGGGGTTGGGGTTTCTGTCTGAGACTTCCCAGCATCCGCCCCAGTTACAGCCTGGCTTGGAAAGGTCACCCGAGTAAGTGCCTGGGCTCCGCCCATGCCCACACAGCCGGTGCCATTTCTTCTCTGGCAATTTTCAAGTCAAAATGTCATTCCTGTCACCATGGCTCAGCGTTTCTCTTCTCTGCTCCTTCCCGCCCACCCACTGGAGTGCGAAGATGCACGTGGGAGACCTCCCCCCACCCCCCAGGCTTGTGGCAAGGACAGAAACGTGGATGGAGCAGGAGGGCCACAGCTGCCCATGGCTGGGGCAGGAAAAGGAAGCTGGGGGTGGATGGCTGGAGGGATGACAAGGAGCAGGACTGGGTGGTAAAGGGAGGAAGGATTGTATTGTACCACAGCTGGGCCCCCCACCTCTTGATCTGCTGACTTCTCCCTCTCTCTCCTCCCCCTTGACAGCCAATCTTCTTCACCATGTCTTCGCAGTTAATAGGTGTTACTTGAATGCCACCTTTCCTTGTGCCTCCTTGTGTAGCTGTCGTGACAGTTCACTCTCCTGGTCTCTCACTGACCTTCCTCCTGCCTCCCCCCAAACTGTCCACTGTTCTCTCCTCTAGCCCTCAGTGACAACCCTGTACCCCTGGGCAGGTGCCTGTATACTGGCCTACCTCTTGGCAGGGAGGTCTGGATCAGTTTCTCCAGTGCTCCATGGGATCCTCCTGGGGGACCAGTGCACCGCCCGGACAGCACCAGCCCACACTTCAAGTGAAACTCGCCCCCAACAGGCTCCCATTGCCTTCTGTCTGATCAGCTCTTTTGCCCCACCCACTGCTCTGGGTTCCTTTGGCTCCACTGCCAGGGAGAGAACTAGGTCTTCCATCCCCATTCCAAGTCCTGCCTGGTGGGGTCCTGTTCCCCCTCCCCAGATCCTCCTCCTGCATTTCCACTGCACAGCTCTAGGTGCTCAAGGCACCTCCCACCTGTTCACTGTGTCAGTCACAAGGCTCTCCCTCTCCCCACCCTCTTCCCATCCATCCTACACATCACTCTGCCAGAATAATCTTTGGCAAGCACCCTTTGTAACACACCCCTCTCCGGCTCCAAAATCCCTCTTCTCCTCTTGGCCATCGGGACAAGGCTGGGCAACCCTGGCTCTGCCTCTCTGGAGGGGGCCTGTGTGGACGCTCAGAACAGCCCTCAGGCCTTTTTTCCTCCCCCACATCAAGTCAAGTCAAAGTCAACAAGAATTATTTAAAGAAATCCTGCTGGGAGTCCTTTGGTGAGACAAAGAATCCTTTTGTCATGCAAATGATCCTACCTAATTTCCCTTGTTTTGTACCTTCAGGTTTAAAAATCAGTTTTCCTTTGAATTGAAACACACCCCCTCCCTGCCGCTTCCCTGCCCCCTCAACACACACACACACACACACACACACACACACACACACACACGAATTTCAGAATCAAGGAAAATCTGGCGAAGCCCTTTCTGCCCTCTGGACACACTCGCTTTGCACACTCATTTCTCCAGCCTGTCATTCTTCCCTGCTCCCCCATCCCCTCCCCACGGACCCATTTTCTTTTTCTCCATCAAAACTGCTTCCAAGCTCCCCTTCTCCAGCAGCATTTCTCTAATTAACCTCCCTGGCCCCATCACTTCCGCGCGTTTGCAGAATCTCAGCCTGTAAGTGGGCACAGCCTCCCAGAACTGTGGTGCTTAAAGAGGCCATGGAGACCACCTAATCCAACTGGCTCATTTTACGGATGAGAAAGCAGGCCCAGAGAGGAATTTGACTAGCTCAGGGTCACACAGCAGGTTGCTGGGGAGGAGCTAGCTCCCCAGACCTTCAACCCAGAATCTCTGTATATACTGCTGACCTACATTTGCCCATGTGTTGTGGATGTTTCCATCATGTTGTGGGTGGCTTCTGGATTAGGGAGAAGAGAGGAACATATAGGGGCTTCGAAGTCTGGAGTTGTGAATGGAGCCTATGGTTGAGCATGGGGCCAGGCAGAGTATGCGGTAATGGGGGTAGTGACATGGGTGTTGAGAGGGCTATGGGTAGAGGAGACTGGGATGGGAGATAGAGGCTCATTTGTGAAAAATGAAGGGGCTATGAATGAAGGAGTCCCATGGAGAGGGGCCCCTCAGTCCTGCCCCAGCCTTGGTTTTGCCCACTCCCCCCTACCCTTGACATACCCAGCACCTACCACTCAATACTATTGCTGAGACCCTCAGTGCCAGCTTAGAGGCTGCCTCTACTCCAACCAGCCCCATCTAGGTGGCCAGCATACTGCCCTGAAGTCCCACCCCTAGCCCTTGCCCTCTCTAGAGCAGGAGATGGGCATAAGCCACTCTGCCTGGCAAGTCTCCACAACCATCCTTCTCTGACCCTGAATGGGGATAAGTCACAGTATGCATACGTTGCCAGAAAACTCACGTTCCATCCTCGTTGCTTCTGTAGAACACCAAGAAGGGGTCGGATTTCCCAAAGAAATCTTTCTTGTCCAGCTTGTTGGCACAGAACTGCATGGTGGCGACGTCCTGGTGGAAGGGAGGGAGAATGGGGTGTGAGGCAGAAGGTTGGGAGCACAGCCCCAGGTCCCTGGCAAACATGGAGGTGGTCCAGGCACCAACCTTGGTCAGAAGGGCAGAGTCTCACATTTGCCCAGCACTGACCAAGTGCCAGGCCTTGGTCTAACACTTTGGAAGGTCCCATTTATCCTCAAACAGCAGGTAGATTCTTGAGCTGTCCCAGTTTGAAACCTAGCTCTGCCACTTTCTAATTGTGTAACAAGGTAGGTAACCTCTGAGAGCCTCAGTTTCCCCTTTGTACTAGGGAGCTGCATATAGTACGCATCTCCTCAGGTTGTCATGAGGACCGAGGTGGAGGATAGGAAGAGCTCAGCAGAGAGAAGGCATGTAGCAACTTACAAGCATGTAACTTTCTCATGAGCATTAGCACACCTGATTTCATGACAGTTTTCTGACGTAGAGATGGCAGGGACCATGGCCCATTTTACAGCTAAGTGGCCAAAGGCTCAGAGCAGTGAGGAAGCTCTTCAAGTTTGCTAAGTAGTACCCAGTGTCTGACTCCTCAGCTGTCCCCACACATGCCCCCAAGAGTTCAAAGAAGGCACCCAGGCCCTGTGAAGACTGTTGGACCTCTCCCCTCACGTGGCCCCTGCCCCTCAGCTTGCTGGGGCCAACAGGGCACTGGGTAGCGATGCCCAGGCCCTCCTCTCCCTCTACGTCAGTGTGGCCTCTGCAAACCAGAAACTCTGCACCCTGAAAAGTCTGCTTCAAACTGGCTGGGGATCAGCACTCTGCCCTACAGATCACAGGGCCTGCCAAGCTCTTGAAGGGCAGGGCCTATGGAGGGGTCACTCAGGTCCCTCACACTACCCCCTTCCTCTTGCAGGGGCTGTATCTAGAGATTAATGACCCACAGCCCAGTGAGGACCCAAATGGTGGTGGCAGAGATGAATATATAACCTCTCATGAGGCTGAAGGATAAAGTCAAAAGGTTGAATGGTGGGTCATGGTGGTATAATGGTTAGGAACATGGTTGCTAGAGCTAGGCTGCCTGCTTCAGCCCCATCCCTCATTAGCTGTGTGACCTAGGGCAAGTCACTTGCCCTCTCTGTGCTCAGCTTCCTCATTTGTAAAACAAGTGTAATGCCTACCTCACAGACTTGTGAGGATAAAATTATACACACACACACACATATACATACATATATATATGTATATAAAGAAGTACAGCCCGAGGCAGTAGCTCACACCTGTAATCCTAGGACTCTGAAGGCCAAGGCAGGAGGATTGCTTGAAGTTAGGAGTCTGAGATCAGCCTGAGTAAGAATGAGCCCCCATCTCTACTAAAAACAGAAAAACTAGTTGGGCATCATGGTGCTTGCCTGTGGTCCCAGCTACTTGGGAAGTTGAGGCAGGTTTGAGGTTGCTGTGAGCTATGATGACACCACTGCACTCTAGCCTGGATGACAGAGCAAGACTGCCTCAGGGGAGAAAAAAGGAGTCCAGTGCTGAGAACAGTATACAGCAGACTGAGCACTGTGCATGTGTGAGCTATTGTTATTATTTGAACACTTCTCCCCCACACACAGTATGGCCACTGTCCCTGCCCTACTCCTACCTCCATCAACTCACATGTCACCTGGGCTCTCTGAGCCTCAGTTTCCTCATCTGTGAAGTGGTGTGCTGAATGAGATGACCACTACAGTTCTTTTGAAGCCAGATAGTTTAGGATTCAGTGTCGAAGCCCCAGGGAGAATCCTGGGGTAGAGCAGCAGCTGAGGATACTGAAACAGCCAATCCTTGTGGGGAACACTGGCACCCCTAAAAATGCAGGGTCATCCTAGCCTGCTCAGGACAAGGCTGGGAGGTAATTACAGTGACCTTTCACATATACGGAGATCAAAGGTCTGACACTTTCACCTGAATGTACACAGGTGAGCCACACATGACATCCTCAACCTACACTGGTGAACTCTAAAATATTTGATACATACACTTGAAAAACCAATAATCAACCATATTAATAACATGGTTTTACCTAATATTAGATTCCACAAAAGCTCTTACTTTTGCCTCCTAGAAAATCCTTTGGAACCCTGTAAGATCAGGAAGGGAGTCAAATATTAGAAAAACATAAATGCAAGACTTTTATAGACCATCATAACTCCCAAGGCTATTCAGTGCTCTGCCGAGAGGGCTACTGTCTCAGCACAGCGCCTGACAGAAAGAACAGAACAAACGTGCCAAGAAGGACCTGGCTGGCATCTCTGTACCTACCAGATGAGCAGCTTAGGGTAAGCAACTTAACCTCTCTGAGCCTTGGTAAAATGGCATAATAATGCCCCCTTGTGAGCTTGTTGGGAAGACCAAAGGAGATACCATATGTTAAGTTCCAGCCCACAGTGCCCAACCCAGAGCAGGAGCTAACACTCACCGAGTGCCTCCTACTCCTGAGTCATATAAGACTCCCAATAATCAACTGTTGTTTGCCTATGAAAATGGCAATATAATATGGTTCTACCTAATATGTGCTAGGCACGATTTTTATATCTATTAATTAATGTAATCCTTTCAACAATGCTATGAGGTAGGTACTGCTATTATTCCTACTTTGAGGATGAGGAACTAAGGCACAGAGAGGTTAACACCCTTGCTCAAAGCCCCCCAGCTGGTAAGAAGAGCTGGGACTCAAACAAGACAGTCTGGCTCCAAAGATTAATAACTGAGATACAAAATGACCTCGAATCATCAAGATAAGTTTATTATGCTCTGTTTGAGAAGTCAGAGAAGTGTGAAATCCATTTCAGAAAGGCCACTGTGCAAACTAGTTAAAATTAAAAAAAAAAAAAAAAAGAACTCGTTCTGAAATTCAGCTAACTGGAAAAATCCACCAGTGTGTAACATCTCATTCCCCACTGATGGCAGATAAGTGAGGTTGTGGCTAAGGGCTGTGGACTTATTTTGTGGCTCAGCCTGATGCACTCTCCCTGACATAATCTAGACCCAGGAATATTTGCCAAAAGCCCGCTGTAATCATCTGTATCATTGAGCCACTGCAGAATCCATGGGGTGCAAGATAGAACTTCAGATGAATTTCTAGGTTGTAACCAAGGCAAGCTTCCTCCCTAACGGGTACCTGTGCCATAGGGAAGTCCTTGAGACAAGGACTGCCTCTCTGGGGCCTGTTCTTTGGAAGGTGGCTCTGAGTTATGCCAACTGTCATGAGAATGAGGTTTCCACAGCTATTCCTCAAACGTGAGTTAGTAAAAAGATCAACCTCTTCATATATGCACAAACCCAAGAAGAGGCTACGGAAAGTTCAGTAAGACGGGTGGCACCCAAAGGATAACAGAGCAGCAAATTCTTTTTCTTTTTTTGGAGGGGGGGCAGGGACTTTGTTGCCCAGCATAGAGTGCCATAGTGTCAGCCTAGCTCACAACAACCTCAAACTCCTGGGTTCAAGGGATCCTCCTTTTTCATTCTCCTGAGTAGCTGGGACTATAGGCACTAGCCACAACACCTGGCTAATTTTTCTATTTTTAGTAGAAATGGAGTCTTGCTCTTGTTTGGGTTGGTCTTACCTTGATCCTGAGCTCAAGGGATCCTCCTACCTCAGCCTCCCAGAGTACTAGAGTTACAGTTGTGAGCCATTGAGCCCAGCCCAGAGCAGCAAATTCTGGCCAAGGGTCAAATGTTCGGCTATTTGATGGACTCAGCCTGAGACTGGGGCTCTCTGAGCATATGAAATGCTGTTCCCAATCCAGCATGGCTGGATTCAACTGCAGAGAAGATAAAGCAGTTCCTGCAATATATAACTTCCTGTAATTTCTGCCTTTCACCCTATCTTTTTAAAAAAACATATTAAGTTCTTCTAAAACAGCAGGATTGTCTCAATTTGCATCTCTCCACATGGTAATGGGGCTGCTTGGGAGACTACAGCAAACAGCAGGGCTCACCTAAGTGTCTGGCCTGCTCTAGCACCTTCCCCAGGTGGGGGCTGTGGAGGTCAGAGGTCAGGCCCAGCAGTCAGCAGGTGGGCTGGAAGCTGGGGACAGGGCAGTAACAGCCAGGAAGGGAAAACAGAAGGCTGCCTAGTTCTTGCTGACAGCCCCCAGGGTCAGAACAAGAAGGAGGTGAGTGCAAAATTTAAGGGGCACTCGAAATCTGAGTAGTCACAGAATATTTTTAACATATTTAAAAAATTGAAATCAGTACAGAAATCTATAATAAATAAATTATAAAATTTTTTAATAAAGAAATTTTACAATTGAAGCACAAAGGAGTTAAGTAACTTGCCCAGCGTCATACAGCTGGTAAACAATGGCATTTGGTTTGAATCCAGAGTCTAAGTTTTTAACCAGTTAAGAACACACAAACTGCCCTAGGAAACACTTTTTTTCTTTTTTTGAGACAGAGACTCAAGCTGTCACCCTGGGTAGAATGGCATGGCATCACGGCTCACAGCAACCTCCAACTCCTGGGCTCAAGCGAGTCTCCTGCCTCAGCCTCCCAAGTAGCTGGGACCACAGGCGCCCGCCACAACGCCTGGCTATTTTTTTTTTTTTTTTTTTTTGGTTGCAGCCGTCATTGTTGTTTGGCAGGCCCGGGCTAGATTCGAACCCACCACCTTAGGTGTATGTGGCTGGTGCCTTAGCCACTTGAGCCACAGGTGCTAAGCCAGGAAACACTTTTAAATAGATAGTGGGACCATGGTGACATTTGTCTTCTCCTTAAAATTCGATGATTCCTTTCCTTTTTCTTTTTTTAATTTGATGACTTTTCCAAATTTCCTGGAATTAGTACATCGCCTTTTTTTTAGACAGAATCTTACTCTGCTACCCAGGCTAGAATGCTGTGGTATCATCATAGCTCACTGTAACCGTAAACTCAGGCTCAAGTGATCCTCCTGCCTTAGCCTCTTGAGCAGCTGGGGCTACAGGTTCCTACCACCACACACAGATAAATTTTTCTATTTTTGGTAGAGATAGGGTAGAGTGACCTAGAGATAGGTCACTCTTGCTCAGACTGGTCTTGCTCAGGCTGGTCTCAAACACCAGGGCTCAACCAATCCATTGGCCTCCCCCACCTTGGCCTACCAGAGTGCTAGGATTACAGGCAAGTGTGAACTACTAAGTCTGGCCAGCACACTGTCTTTTTAAACCGGATATAAAGGAAGATATCAATTCAAAAGAAAAGCTCAGTGGCTCACACCTATAATCCTAGCACTCTGGGAGGCCAAGGTGGGAGGATCCATTGAGCTCAGTTCAAGACCAGCCTGAGCAACATTGAAGACCTCTGTCTCTACTAAAAATAGAAAAATGTCGGTGGCGCCTCTGGCTCAAGGTATAGGGTGTCGGCCTCATATACTGGAGGTGGCGGGTTCAAACCCAGCCCTGCTCCCCCCCCAAAAAAAGAAGAAAGAAAAATTAGCCAGGCATGGTGGCAGTGCCTGTAGTCCTAGCTACTCCTGAGGCTGAAACAGGAGGATGGCTTGAACCCAGTTTGAGGTTGCTGTGAGCTAGGCTGATGCCATGGCACTCTAGCCTGGGCAACAAATGAGACTCTGTCTCAAAAAAAAAAGAAAGGAATCATCAGTCACAACTGAAATTTAGTAAACAAACTGGAGTTGGGGGTGATTCTGTGAGTAGGGACTTCTGGGAAAAGGAGGCCAGAGCCCAGGCTCACTGGACAAGAGTACAGAAGCAGGAGACCTGGGGACTCAGCAAAGACCCCACAGACAAGAGTATATTCAAACACAGATGGTGGGCACAGAAGTTGGTCTAGGAGACCAGGCCTATCTTTATGTGCTAACTATAATAACCACATTGAGGTCAAGCTGGCTTTTCTTTGTTTTCTTAATGACCAACTTCTCAAACAATCCAATCAGTTGTGCATCTGTTGATTTGGTCATTCAGAAACTAAAAACCCCAGATTGACCATTTTTCCTCCCATTCATTGAGACTGTGTGTCTGGGATACTAACCAAAATTCATCAGCTAAAGTTCAAAAAAACAAAAAAGCCCATAACAAAACAGAACAATTTGGGTATGAGGATGTTCACTACAGTATTGTTTATATTATTTCCTATAAAAGAATGGGTTCCAGTAAATTATGGCCAATCTATACAATAGAATAATAATATGCAGTTACCAAATACTTATTTTCTAAAAATATCTAATGACATGGGAAAATGCAGGCTATAAAACTAGATACCACATTATGCCAATTATAAGAAAAAATTATATACATGTACACTCAGAAAAAAAGCCTTAGAGGAAACACATCAAAATGTCAACACTGATTATGTCTGGGTGATTTTTCTATTCTATTTATATTTTTATGGACTTTGTGCTTTCCCTGAAGTTTGTCTTTAGAACAAAAGTTTTGTCTTTATCAAGATTCAAGGCCATGAAGTCCCCCTATGACAAGGTCCTATGCAATCTGGCCCCTCTAACCACCATTCCCACCTGTCCCCCTCATCATCCATCACTCTCCACTACCCCAGGGCCTTTGCACAGGCTGTTCTCACTGCCTGGACCAATCTTCCCCAGGTAGCTGCATGGGCACATTCACTCATCTGTATGGATGTGTATGTGTATATATATATATATATACATGTATATATATATATATACATATATATATATGTATATTATATAATATCCATAAATTTTCCTTCAGGATAGTAAGGAGTGTTATAAAATGTTTGTTATGGAAAGAGGCAATGGGTCTGACGGGGTGAGGACTGCTGTTGTACTGGGATTGCTAGCTGGCATTTCCATCTCTCACACTAAATCAGACACCCTAGGAGGGCAGTGACTAAGTCAAAGTGTATTTGCTGAACAGAAATGAATGAACACTAGAGCAAACTAGTGAGCCCCAAGGGGCAAAGTCCCCCAGGGATAGTTGCAGTGAGAAGTTTCCACTCTCCTGGCCCCTGAGAGGCCAGGCATGCCCCTCCACCACCACCACTCAGACCAGGCTGCCCTGGTGTATGGAGAGATGTGACTGGGAGGCCCTTGGGATGTATCACCCTGAGCCAGGAAGTCTTGACCCTGAAGAAAGGCAGGTCTGGGGGAGCCAACACTGGCCTCTCTGCATCAACAACCACTCCTGCTCCTCTGCAGAAATCCAGTCTTCACTGCCCCAAGCCAGCCTGCCTGCTGAAGGCTACTAAGCACAAAGTCCCTGACTATTCCATGTCTCATGAGGGCACATGGCTCCACGGGTGAGAAAAAGACTCCTGGAGGATTAGGGATTTCAAGGCCCGAGCTACCATGCCAGCAATCTTAGGCAGGGCCACTTAACTTCTCTGCATCTGTAAAACAGGGTCACTCACAGCCACCCAGCCCCCAGCTCTGTGGGGAGAATTAAATAAGACTGTAAATAAGAGAGGCTTGGTAAACTAGGACTATGCAAATGCTGGTCAATATTACACACAGTAACAATAGTTTTACTGCTGGGCAGAATTAAACCTTTGGGGATTCAGGAGGCCCTTTGGGAGCCTAACCCCATCACTGTCAACATCAAGTACCATTCACTAGTTTTTGGGTCAAATTCTGATTGTGAGAACTCTCTTGGCATTTAAATTCCAGACAAGCAAGGCTTTTCTATAACCTATCAAAGTATGCTGGCGACACTCCGGAGTCCACTCTAATCCTTTGCTGGTCCGCGCCCGCCCACGCCATCCCCACGGATAAAGAGAGGGTTTGTCTACTTCGGCAGAATGTATTCATTTGAGCAGGAAGCCCTGCTCTAGTGAAAAAACCATCTCTCAGGCTCCACCCTCTTCCTTTGATCCTCCCACTGAATGCTGAGCTGGAAAGACAGAAGCAAAGCTGTTCAGATGTAATTATTTTAGTTCAGCCAGATGCTGGGAATTAGTCTCTTTTCCTTGCAAGTATTCTAGGGAAAGGCAGAACTCAGCCAAAGATGCCCATAAGAAAAGAAGCTGACAGTCTCAGGAGGAAGGGAGGGAGCCCCCCTCCTCACCCTCATCTTCTCCATCCCCTGACACACAGCTCAGTGATGCTAGAACAGCTTAAATCAAGGAAACCGCTGCTGTCCCTGGATGAGAGAGAGGGGAGGGATAGGGAAGGCGGAGGAGGAAGAGGCAGGGCCTAATGGGTATTAGAGGAAGACTATTTACCAACCCCTGGAACTTGCTAGGCCAACAGCAGCGGCCAGCATTGTCTAGAGCTTTAGAATTTTCCAAAGCACTTTCACTTATATTACCTTATTTAATTATAAACTAGGGAAGAAGTCACCAGCTGGGCTAGAAGGTTGGGGAAAACTGAAGTTAGGCTTCAAGGAATTCAGATTCACCCTTTCCTAGGCGCCTGTTAAACACACTCACCCTATCATCCCCAACACGCAGGGGGAAAACTGAGGCCCCCCAGAGTATGAGCAGAAACTATTGTACATGTCATCTAAGTTCTCTCCCTTGTGTGACCTCTGGTGGACACAGGCATGGGAGTGTTCACCATTACCCGCTACTACGCTTCCCCTTCATTCAGTCACATATTTGAGACAGATCCTTGGTGAATGCCTACTGTGCGCCAAGCCCTCTGCAGGTGCACACACTGGGTGGGGTTTACTCCTGCTGTTAGGCTCCTTCAGATCCACTGAGGCAAACAGGTAGGGAGGGCAACCAGAAGGAGCAGCTCCATATGAATTTCTTTGGTCATCTCTATATTGCCCTGTATTCTCAGTCCTGTTTGTGTGTGTGTTACTCTCCAACTGGAAGGCCTTAAAGAAGAGTTTGTGACACCACAGCCTAGTGGTTAAAGTCCTTAGGTCTAGAACAATATTGCCTAGGTTCAAATCTCTTCTACTCAGTGGCTATGTGACCTTGGATAGGTCACTCAACCTCTCTGTGCTTCACCTTCCTCACCTGTAAAGGGGAGCAAATTGATGAGGACCACAATACATCAGATATTCTGACACATCATACTGCATACTACATTAACTATTACAATACATCAGATAAATAAGTCAACACACCCAAACCACTTGGCACAGTGCGTGGCCCAGAATAATTGCTCAGTTAATGTTAGCTAACACTAATAAACTTCTATACTAGCAGTTCTCAAAGTTTGGACTAGGAACCCATGAGGTCAGAACTATTTCCATAATGATGTGAAGAATTTTCTGGAGTTTACCTGATAGTGACATCACAACAGATTAACTGCAGAAGCAGGTATGAGAATCCAGCTGTCTTCTAATTAAGCCAGACATTAAAAGAGATTTACAAAAATGTAAAACAAGGCCACTCTTTTCACGAAATGATTTTTGTGAGATATAGTTACTTTTCAAAAAAAGGTGTTATTTATGCTAACTCATAATGGATTCAATTCTTGCTATTTTAAAATGAATTAATACATACATTAAGAAATGTTTTTCTGTTTAAATTTCTAACATGGTAAGTATTGACAGACCACTTATATGATAGTAGCGCTGACTTCCCAGGAGGTTAGAAAACTTCATTTCTCCTCCTCATCCTTGTAGGAAGCTGTGCTGCCAGGTTATCCCAGGCTTTGTGCACGTTCTCCAGCCCTCCCTTCCTCTGTCCCAGCCCCCTCCTCTCCTCCCCAGGATCCTACCACTTCCTACCTGTCGTTCCTAGTTAACCTAAAAGGAACTCAGCCTGGTGATTTAGGGGATGAGCCTGGATTTTAGAATCAGGTTGACCTGGATTAGAACCATGATTCTGCTGCTGATTATCCTCTGAACAGGCGACTTTGCCTCTCTGAGACTCAATTTCCTCATCCATAATATAGGAATAATATTTTAGCACCTGCCTCCTATTATTGGATTACTGTAAGTAGTGATAACTTTTTTTTTTTTTTTTTTACTTCTTCCTCCTGTAGTGTTCTCTTGCCCCCCATGTAGCTGGGATCACAAGGTCTGGCTGTCTTGTTGTTGTTGTAGAGACGGAGTCTCACTCTGGCTCACTCTGTCTCAGGCGGGTCTTCAGCTGGTCTCGAACCTCTGAGCACAGGTGATCCACCCGCCTCAGCCTCCCACAGCGCTGGGACAACAGGTGTGAGCCACCATGCCTGGCCAAGTAGTGATAACTTATGTAAAATGCCCATTACTTGACCAATAACAACTATCACCATTATATTTTATCATTATTATTAGCCTTTAGGTCCCCTGAGCCCCTTCTTGGTGTGCTCAGCTGCCCCTTCAGCTGTCTTCGTCTCCTCCTTCTCCACAGTCCTACACAAGAAGCAAAGCCAAGGTCTGACAGAGACTGCAGACTCTAGCTGCCACACACACTCTCCCTCCCTCAACCCCACGCAGGATGTCACCCTACTCCAGAGATAAAAGTGACAAATGGCAGCTAAATGTCAAGCTCCCAGGCTCCCTTAAAGACTGAAAAGGCCCTCTGCTGCCAGCGACAGTGCCAAGGCAGTCTTGGCGCAAGGACATGTGAGTGGTGGTTATGATGGGGAGGAGAGGCCGGCCTGGCCTGGGAGGCAGAGAACCTGGCTCTGTCTCTGCCACTATGGGTGAGTTCCCTCCCCTCTCTGAGCCTCAGTCTGCTCATCTGTAAAAAAGGGGGATACCTCCCAGCTCCAATATTGTAGAATTCTCGGATAGGTCAGAACCAGGAGCCCTGTGTATGCTTGGTTCCCTCTAGGGGCACACTAGGTCCTGGGCCAGCTGGCCCTGTCACTGCCCACTCTCACCATGTCCTGTCATGGCACCCCTCCGTCACTCACCCTACAGTTGCTGAGCTCCTCAGCCGACAGGATGATGGTGCCACATTTCTTCCCTGGGACACCACTGGGAGAGGAGAAGATAAAAGAATGGAAAGCCAGACAAAGACAGAGCCACAAACCTGAACAGTCCCTGGATCAGCCCCTCCCTGTCCTCCCCCTCGCCTCCCCTCCAGCATATCTGTCCCAATGGCCCCAAGAAGACAAGGTCTCCTGAAATACTTGTGGCAGTGTGGCCCAGTGTACTGCTTCCTGGGGCAGGCCCCACCCCTACTCCCCGAGAGCCCACGAGGAAGGGTAACATCTCCAGTGAAAGTCCTAGAATCAGACAAGCATCCAGACTCACCCGGAGGCTTCCAGACCAGTGGTTCTCAAACTTTCCATCCAAAGACCACTTCTGTGGGCAAAAGACCTCATGGGCTAGCCACCCCACCCAGCTGACCCCCAGAGTCCCGGAACATTCCAGCTCTGAGCCACTCTGATGCATCATGGGAGGGAGAGCAGCAAGGAGGAAGGCAGGAGGGCTGTATACCCTTGGTGGCAGCTCACCCGGGCTCTCTCCCATGGCTACCTCCCCTGAATACCTTGGCTGGGGTCTCCCTGGGGGTGAGAGATCCCAGCCAACCATGCAGCTTTTCAGAGAGGTGAGCAACCAGAACAAGGTCCATGAAGTCAGTCCACCCCAGAGAATCCCCACAGGAGGGCAAGATCCCAGGGTGGAGCTCCACGCAGGGGACCTGCACCACCTCTTCCCCATGTCAGCTGGAAACTCCTCCCCAGGCACCAGCCTAGCTCACTCTGATGTTTAGGACAAAGCCAGGGTGGGTCCCAGTGCAGCCAGGGGCCACTGGGATGGGGAGGGAAATGTCCAGTTGTCCAGCAGCTATACAGCTTTGGGCTCATTACTGTACCTTTCTGAGCCTCAGTTTCCCCACCTATAAAGTGAATGTGAGTGTAGCACATAATCACTATGCACACACGGCACAGCGAAGGCCTTCAGTGAGCATCATCTCCCTCCCTGCACCATTTGCTTCAAAATCATGCAAAGTTGGTAAAATCCAGTCTTACATCTCAGGGCCACCAGCATGCTGTCTGTGGAACATACTTTGAGAACCACTGATGGAGCTCTTCCCAGAGCCAGCTCTTAGAGGGAGAGGCTCTCAAATAGAGGAGGCAGGGGAGGAAGGGGAGCCATGGGTGCTGATGAGATAGCCCAAATCTCTCCAAATTAGGGGAGCAGAACAGGGGCCACATCTGGGGCTCTCCTGCCCCAAGCAGGTGCCACTGCCTGCCAGCTTGTCCCCCCAGACTTGGGCAGCTGAGCTGAGTGCCCCAAGCCCTTCCCCACCCCCTGGTCTGGTCCTCCATGGTAGTAAAGACATGATTTGTTTGCCCAGAGAGATAGAATCCTCCTCCGCCCCATGCTTCTCCATCTGTTCCTCTCTTTGCCTCTGAGTCCTTCTTCTATTTCCGATCTTTCTTTCCCTCCTCTCCAGCCCCAACCTGCTCCCACCTGCTTGGCCTTCCTTCCTCCCTCCCTCGCTCCCTGTCTCTGTACCTCTGTCTGAATCCTGTCCCTGTCCACTTGCTGCATCTCTACTTTCCTCATGTATTGGTGTCCATACTCTCCCTGGGTTGGGAGCACTCTGGGTCCCCTGAAGGCCCCTTCCTCACGTGCAGCTGGTCTGGTGACCAATCCAGCTGCTAAAACCCCAAGTCCTGGGAGCCCTCAGGAAAGGCCAGGGAGCTTTGCTTACCCCTCTGAAATGCCCTTTGGCTGGTCGTCCAGCCAGATGCGCCCTGCCCTGCCCCCCAGCAGGCATGAAAAAGAAGCCAGGGCAGGGACTCTCCAACCAGGAGGGACAGAGAGGGAGGAAGTGGGGAGGCTCTGCATGACCATCCAAAACCAGATGGTCAAGCTGGGGTCGGGGGAGGGAGGCTGGCCCACTGCAGCTGGTGAGCAATGTGAAAAGTGGAGATTCAGCTGAATCTACTCTGTGGTGAGGGGGAGGCTGACACCCAGCAGTGAAAACAATGGAGGCAAGCCGGTATTGGTGAGGGGATAAGGAGAGGAAAAGGGGCAGAGAACGGGGCTGTGGTAAGAGTGGAAGAAACTAGGCTGGGGAGAGAGGAAGGAGTGGAGAGTGCCTGGCCCCGCTGATTCCTAGAAAGGAGCCCCACCTCTAAGCCCCAGCCTGGTCCCTCAAATCCCATGAGCCCCTGGGGCTTGGGTGCACAAGCTCTAGCCTGGGTGGGGAAGGGGTCAGCTGCAGGGTGAGGGGCCTCTGTCCAGGACCCAAAGTGCCTAGGTCCCCCTTTGTCTCCTTAACCAGAGCTGAATTCACAGTGATGGGAGCAGGGACTGGGCCCAGACTCTGAGGCTCTCTTCAGAGCTGGCTGAATGTCTGAGGACTCCAAGGCCAGAAACGTCTGGTGACCTACCCATTGGACACGGCTGGCATGGGTTTGCCTGTCCTGGAATTCAGGCTGAATGCTCCTATCCTGTAGAGAGAGTGGAAGAGAGAACATTCCATAAGCCACATACCCCAAAACCAGAGAGGCCAGCGCAGTTGGCACCCAGATTCTTGGGGACTCCAAGTTTCTGTTTTAGAGATCCTTAAAACAGTGCCCTATGCCACACACCAGGGAAGGAGAGGACTTTTTCTGCGTAAGTTACTCTATCTACTTCAAAGGTTCTCAAAGTGGGATACTCAACCAGAAGCATCCCCTGGAGATGTGTTAGAAATGTAAATTCACAGGCCTCATCCAGTACCTACTGGACCAGTAATTTGTGATTTAACAAGCCCCCAGGTGATGCAAACGCCTGTTACAGTCTGAGAACCACTGCTCTACCTCTTCCAGCTTTAGCATCCAGCCTTTGAAATGGGGAGATTCCTGAAGAAAGCACGAGGTCATGTTAGGAGCTGAATTGCATTCCCCAAAATTCCTCTGTTGAAGTCTTAATTCCCAGGACCTCAGAACGTGACTATATTTGGAGATAGGGTTTAAAGAGGTAATTTTGGCAAAATGAGGTCCTATGACTCTTATCTTCTTCTGAGAAGAGATTAGGACACAGATGCACATGGGGAAAGACCAGGTGAAGATGCAGGGAGGAGAAAGAAGACGGCCAGCTACCAGCTAGGGAGAGAGGCCTCGGAAGAAATCAACCCTGTCAACCTCTTGATCTTGGACTTCTAGCCTCCAGAATTGTAAGAAAATAAATTTCCGTTATTTAAGCCACACAGTCTGTGGTAGTTGCTACAACACCTCTAGCAAATTAATACAGATTTCATAAGCAAAGCACTGACCCTCATGTCTGGCCCAGAATAAGTGCCCAGTAAACAAGAGCTGTTCACAGAGTTTAGTCAGGAAGACAACTAAACTTAGACACAGGAAACCTGCAATGGGGAAGGGGGTGAAAGGTCCACTTCCTCCACCCACATCCCATCAACCTCTATATTTTAGATCTTGCTTGTCCCTTAGGGCTCAATGTGAAAGCCATCTTCCACAGAAGGCTTCCTAATCCCCATCCCCAGAAGATATGCCCCTCCACCAAAGGTGGACCAGGTGACAGCAGGCAGGAAACAAACCCAAATGACTTGGGCAGCACTTGTGGCTCAGTGAGTTGGGTGCCAGCCCCATATACTGTAGGTGGCGGGTTTGAACCTGACCCCGGCCAAATTGCAACAAAAAATAGCTGGCCATTGTGGTGGGCACCTGTAGTCCCAGCTACTATGGAGGCCGAGGAAGAGAAACGCCAAAGCCCAAGAGCTAGAGGTTGCTGTGAGCTGTGATGATTCAGTATTCTACTGAGGGTGACAAAAGTGAGACTCTGTCTCAAAAAAAAAAAAAAGAAAAGACTAGTGGCTTCTGCCCCAGGCATGTGGGAGCTAGAAGCACAGACATACCTACTCCTGGGGACATCTCCAACATGGCGATCCGGGGACAACCCTGCGGGGTGAGGGGTGTGGGCTGGGGGTGGCGCTACCGGTCTCCAGCATGTAATACTTAGCAGGTGGTTAACACTGAAATAGGCAAAGGGGGCAGATGTTCTCGAACCCCCCACCCTCAGTCTCATAGCCCTTTCCAAGGTAGAGAAAGAATACAAAATTACAAATAAAAATTTTAAAGATATGTCCAAGGAGAGAAAGGCCTAACAAATTTGAATGTGAATTTTGTATTCTTTTTTTGAAAAGGTCCCCAAATTTTACAAGCTTCAGAGCCCTTCAAATGCAGGTATTCCCCTGTTCTCAATAAATGATAGTTATTTTCATTTTCTAGAAATCCAGAGATGAAACCTTTCTGGGGGCCCTGAAGTCACCACTCCATTATTAAGGGTGACAGACAAGGGCCTAGGAGAGAGACTCCGTACAACACCCCCACACCCACATACACACACACCCTACACACACCATATACTACACACACAACACACCTCTACACATACCACACACACAATACACACACAACACACACACAACACACCCACAAACATTACACACACCACACATACATGCCACACCTACATACCACATACACATACACATACTGCAGCAGGTGTGTGTTGGGGGGACTGATGCCTAGCCCAGCCTAACCCCAACCTCCTGACTGTTCTGCCTTGTGGCCTGGACGCCTGTCCCAGTCCGTAGGACTCTCTTTTCTGGGTCCTGCCCCTGAGGCTTCCTGAGAAATAGGAACAGAAGAAGTCGCCCTCACCACCTGACCAAGACACTCCCAGGCGAGGTGTGGGATTCCTCATCCCAGAGCCTGCTCAGAATAATAGCTTCCCTCTGACATCACCTTAAGGTCCCACAGTGCAGACTGTCAGGGGCAGGGTGAGACTGGTACACAGCTCACTGTTCACAGCTTTGAACTACAAGCTGTGAACAGTCTAAGGTATGTGCAATCTGAGTAGAGCCCAGGGTTTAAATCCCAGCTCTCCCACCTCCTAGCTGTGTGGCCTTGGGCAAGTCACTTCTCCTCTCTGGGCTAGTTTTTTCCAGATAGGGGTCTGGTGGGAATGGATAGGATAGTATGTAAGGCCTTCCCAGGAGCATGAGGCTCTAATAAATCAGCCAGGGTCCTAAGGTAATTGGGTTAGAGGCCCTGTCAGATCAGTGCCCATATTCCTTATTCCTAGTCACCCTGCAAATCCTGTCATAACTGGCTGACTGCCTTGCCCCCACCATGAGCCAGCCCTCAGCAGGGTGGGCAGGAAGTTGGCTCATCATGGGGGAAGCAACTCAGACAGGCTGTGTCCCCTTCTACACTCACGTGAGGGGCTTCTCCAGGCGGCTCCCAGGGGACCCCACAATCTCTCCAAGGGTGCAGAAAGCCTGGCCCAGGAAATCCTGCATATCCAGGGGACAGAAAAGACCAGTGTTACCCATTCTGCCACAGTTATCCCACTTCCCCCACTGCCCAGCCCCAGAAGTACGAGGGCTCTGAAATGCCCAGATGCAGCATCAGACACATACTTCATCACAGTGAAACCCAAGGCCAACCTAGAAGGTGGCATTTAAGAAACTATGAAATTGCTGGCAGAACTCACGTGTTTTGATAAATCAGGGCTCTTGGAGTCAACATCATATCTGCAGGGAATACAGAGAAAAATGGTGAAGGAGCTGAGAGCATCCTACACAGCCCTGACTGTGTTCTTGAGTTGAATTTGGACCCTGGCTCCCAAAACCAGATCTAAAACAGTGTATATTTCTAGAACTAATAGCTGGAAGGCACAAAAGGGAGGCTTCTGGGTGCTTGATATGTTCTGTCTCTTCATCTGGGTGATGGTTGCATGGGTATAAACAGGTGTAAAAATGTTTTTCTCATGGGATCCTCAAACTTTTTAAACACGGGGCCAGTTCACTGTCCCTCAGACTGTTGAAGGGCCAGACTGTGGGGACGAGTTGGCTGCTAAGCAGGACAGGCAACGGTGGCAAAAACACCTGGCGAGCCACATGTGGCCCTTGGGCTATAGTTTGAGGACACCTGGAATAGACTCTAAAGATTTATGCACTTCACTATATTATGTTATACTTCATTAAAACTTGAAAGAAGAAAAAAAAATGAGCACTGCCACTCCAGCTGCTTCACAGGTGGCTGGAGCCACTTTATTCTTCACTTTCTGTGCCTTGTCTTCCCAGCCAAGGCTTGGCTGTCACGGAGCCCAGTGCCTTGCCTTTGACCTTCCCTTATTGCTTCACCCTACCCAGGCCTGCCCAGCTTGTTCTTGGGCCTCCACCTTGGCTCAGAGGGCAAGCTGAGCCCACAGCTGGGCTCCTCTCCCCACCTGGAGCCTACTCACCTGGAACTCCACCTGCAACCCTCCTCCAACATTCCTCCCCCACCACCAAATAGGCATTCCAGGCCCAGATGACTCCTGCTGAGGGGTGGCATTCTCTCACTAGCGTTCTGAGCACTTAACCTCTCCAAAATGTCATCTACAATGGGCTGTGTTGATTCTCCTCAGCCTTAACTCCTTCCTTCACTCCCTGTCAAGTCATTTCCTTCCACTGAATCTTTTCCTTTGCTCTCTCAGGCCCCAAACCCCCTTCTTTCTCACTCTGTCCACTCTTCTCTGGGACACAGACCTTTCTAAACAGCCCACATCCCATAGAAACACCACCACAGCCCCCTGCACCGGTTTGCCAAGACCAAAATCCCACCCTGATCTTGGGCAGGGGCACTCTCTTATCTTTTGATGGGTGTCAGATGCCTTTCCTGCCTCAGCCAGGTTACTTCTGCAGGAGGGGAGACTGGGGGACCCTCTCTCAAAACACACTTTGACAGGAAGAGAGGTCAGGGACTTACCAGAGGAGAAAAGGCTCCCAAAGGTAAAGCTGAGAGTTGGCCCCACGATCTTTCCTCAGCGGACATTCCTGGTCCCACACAGCTTGCCCAGCATCTTTCCCCACTTCACTGAGACAAACTGGGGGGAGGTGACTTTGTTCCCTCCCCCACCCCATTTCCATCTTCTGGGAAGGGTGGGGATGGACTTTAGCTAGTTGTCACTTTCATCCCAGGCCAACTCTAGCTCTTCCCTCCTAGTATCTCAGCTCCTCCCACCCTCCCTGTAAGGCAAACTCCTGCCTCCACCACAGGGCTCACAGCGCTGCCCCCCCAGCACTGGCTCCTCCCCCAGTCCATCTTCAGCACCTTCTTCCACTTACAGGTCAAAGCGGAGGTTCTGCTTCTCCTCAAAGAAATAATCCACAATGAACTTGCGCACGAAGTCGGGATTGAGTGTGTTGTCGATGACTTCTGTGCGCCCAAACTGCAAGAGAAGATGGGGTGTGGGCCTTGGGGCCAGGCCAGTAGGGCAAGAAGAGCGCTGGACAGGGAGCCCCACAGTCCTGGCATGAAGCCCTGCCTCTCTGGGCTCCTGAGCCCCCACCCCCTCCTATTCCAGGTGGGAGCTTCCCCCTCTCACAAGGGAATCCTTGCACAGCTGGCTCCAGCTTACATCACCTTCATTCTCCCTTTATCTATGCTCCACATGAGCTGGGTGGTTTTGACACTGGGCAGGCCCTCACTTTCCTGCCTCACTGCCTCTGCCTCTGCTGCACCCTTCTCTGCAAGTGGCATGTCTTTCATTCCTTCAAGGCCCATAGTAAATGGCACCTCTTCCAGGAAACCTTCCTAATTCCTCCAACAGGGCGCTTTATTTCTTGGGGCCTACCCTGAACTTGTGCACACCACTATGACCCCTGTTCTTTTCAGACTGACTCCAAAATTAGGGGTGTACTTATTTGATGCTCCACAAGAGCATCACAAGGGCAGAGGCAGGAACTGTGGGAGACAGCCTACTAAAAGATCCTCACCTTTTCACAGTCATCCCCTTGTTTACACCTCCTCTTGAATGTGGGCTGGACCTAATGATGTACTTCTAATGAATAGAATATTGCACAAGTCACAGGACATGACTTCCAAGATCATGTTATAATCAACTATGACTTCCATCTCGGGCGCTCTCTCTTACTTTGTCTTGCTTTCTCACTTTGGAGAAGCCAGCTGCCATGTCATGAGCTGCTTTGTGGAGAGGATGGCAAGGAAATAATGGGGGCCTCAGGCCAATAGCCAGTGAGGAGAGTGGCTGTGAGCCCACCCACCTGCAAGAACTGAATCCTGCCAACAATCACTCACTCAGTGAGCTTGGAAGTAAATCTTGCCCATTTGAACCTTGAGATGATTGAGGCCCTGGCTAACACTTTCACTGAGGCCTTGTAAGAGACCCTGAGCCAGAGGACCCAGCAAAGCTACACCCGGATTCCTGACCCTGCTGTTTAAAGAGTAATTTGTTACTCGGCAGTAACTAACTAATACAGAGACTGTTAGGTGCCTGGACCCTTCCCCAACCTCCCATCCCAAAACAGGGTGCCTGCCAGGCCCCATCCCAGGAGTTCGAGAGGTGGGGGACTACCTGGCCCTCCAGGGCCTTCCAGCAGCCTGTGAGGTCTTCCTCCCTCTATACCCAGTGTAGGAACAGGCCCCCAACCACTCTCGGTGCAGCCACCATCTTTTCCCAGGCAAGTTTCAGTCTCCTTTCATTAACTTGGCCTAAACATCTCCTGGTCTCGTCTCTGGGTACACTGCCGAACCTCTTTCAGAGACTTAATTTTCTTGGTTTCCCTTACAGCAGATACTCTAGAATTTTGTGCACAATAGGCACTAAATAATTGAATCCCATTAAACTTCCCAAATGACTTTAGGCAAGTCACTCCTCATAGAATACTTATTGAAATACAGATTGTAGCCTCACTCCGGGAGGTTCTGATTCAGTAGGACCAGAGTGGGGCCAGAGACTCTGCATTTTTAAAGGTGATGCTAATGCTGATGGTTCAGGAACCCCACTCTGAGAACCACTGGATCAGAATGTGGTCCACTGGGCTCTGAGTTCCTTGGAGACTTTCCATACCATGGAGGAGAGCAGAATGGGTATGATTCCAGGCCGGTAATTCCATCAAAACAGTTCTCTTTCCATCAAAACAGTGGCTCACCCCTGTAACCCTAGCCACTCTGGGAGGTGGAGGTGGGAAGTTCAAGACCAACCCAAGCAAGAGTGAGACCCCGTCTCTACTAAAAATAGAAAACCTAACTGGGCATTGTCCCAACTACTTAGGAGGCTGAGGCAGGAGGATTGCTTGAACCCAGAAGACTGAGGTTGCTGTGAGGTAGGCTGAGGTCATGGCATGGGCAATAGAGTAAGACTGTCCCAACAAATGAGCAAACAAAACCCAGCTCTCTTTTATTATCTGTTTAATACACAGGATTTTGTTTTTCATTATGATATTCCCAGAGTCTCCAAATGAATAGACAGGCAAACAAAATATTTAAAATAGATCATTAAACTTTTTAAATACATTGGTATTTTTTTTTTGACTTATGAAGTAATTACCAAAATAAAAAATTACTCCTGAGTATCAGCCTTCCCTGATGGGGCTCTGGAGTCCAGGAAAATGCCAGCACATGGGCCCCTTGCACACATGGTAGGCAACTCCCTGGGCTACCTGGGCCGTGTTCTGAGTGTTTCCTTCTATCCTGAATTAAGTTAGAAGCTTGCAAAAGGAAACTCCTACTCATGGCAGTGTGGGGTCAACCAAGGAGCCCTAGATCTGGGGTCTTCTTATCCCTTACCCCTTCATCAAATCAATTTTTGTTCCAGTCAATCCCATCTGCTATATATCTCACCTGTCCCCACCTCCTCTGCTGTGATCTTAGTCAGGCCTCACTTTCTCACCTCAAAGACTGTGGCAGTCTCCTAATGGGCCCCCATAAAGCTTGAAGCCTCAGCTCCCCGGAAGACCTGCTCTCCAGCTCCCCACCCCTCCCTGTGCTCCCATGATCCTCCTTGCATCTCCAAGGCTGCACTTACCATGTTACCTGACAATGATCCACTACGTCCCTTTCTACCCCCTCAACTGTGAGCTTCCCAAGTACCAGGAGAATCTAAGTTCTCCTCATCTTTGCAGCCCAGGACCTGACCCAGTGACAGGTGGTAGCAGCTAAGTTTATTGAGCACATACAAAGCACCAGGAATGGTTTCAAACACTGTGTGTCATGTTACCACACAAGGCTTTTGCGGTAGGCTTCCCTACTTAACAGATAAGAAAATGCAAGCACAGGAAAGGTAATCTGTCTAAGGTCACACAGCTAATAACCACTGACTTCAAGGACAAGCCAGGCCTGGGCCCATGATTTCTGAGCCATGTTGCACTACTTGTAAAGTCGGGAGGACAAGGACTTTGTGCTATTTCTGCTCATTGCTACCCCAGACTGGCACACAGTAGGTACTTATGAATTGTTGAGTGAATTGAGGTTGAGGGAGTCCCCATTTCATCACAAGCCCACTTTGTGATCTTATCAGAGCCAGTTTCCACATCAGAAGCTGGAGAATGCTTCTACTCGTCATCCTGTAAGACAGGGGTCTTCAAACTTTTTAAACAGGGGGCCAGTTCACTGTCCCTCAGACCTTTGGAGGGCTGGACTGCAGGCCCTGGGACAAGCTGGCTGCTAAGCAGGACAGGCAGTGGCAGCAAAAACACCCGGCGGGTGGGATAAATGTCCTAGGTAGGCCGCATGTGGCCTGTGGGCCATAGTTTGAGGATGCCTGCTTTAAGAGTTTTCATTAGATTCAATTCAATTATTAGTGTAGCAGTTTTTAAGCACTTATGGTAGGCCAGGCAGTGTGCTTGGTACTGAGCTACAAAAATAAATAGAACATGAACCCTGTATGTCAAGAATTCTCCGTCACCTGTGGGACAACTCATAAGCAAATAACTATAGCACAGTGTGATAACAGTGATAAAAGAGCCCTGTACAAAAGTCTATGGCAGAGTCCTTATCCCTGATTGCATATTGAGATCCCTGGGAAAGGGTGAAAGACATTGAAATGGACAAAAAGGCATATGATAGGGTGTCTTGTTTAACTTATTGGTCAAAGTATCTATTCCACAGGGGTCTGAAACGTTTACTACCTTTGAGCTACTTCACAACTCTGTAAAATATGCAAAGCACAAAGTAATGCAAATGATTCTTACACAGAGAGATACAAAAGAATTTTCCATAATGCAACACAATTGGTTCTTACTCTGTGGCTATTGACCAATTTTGCCTCTACTTGTAAATTCATTTCAGCATTCCCATTGCCAATATGTGTGTGTCGTTTGAATTATTTGAACTTGTTGTAACATCTTACTGGTTTCTCCAGTTAACAAGTTAAATCTTTGTCATGTGTTCATTTCATATTTTTATGGGAGTTATGATTTTACCTTTTAAGAAAACATATACTTTAACAGGTGTTTTTTAAAAATACCCATGCTCGAGTCCTACCACAGACCAATTAAATCCAAATCTCAGTGGGTAGGGCCTAAACAACTGTGCTTTTTTAAAACTCCCTAGGTGATTCTAATGTGCAGATGGAGATGAGAACCACAAACAAATGGGAATACAGAAGAAAGAGGGAAGAAAACTAACATTTATTGAGCCCTTACTAAATGTTCAATAGATCTAGTATGTCATTAAGTTATCTCATTCAACTCTCAAAAAAAAAAAAAAAGAAAATCCTGTGAGTTACTGCTCATTGTACAAGTGAGGAAACTGAGAATCAGAGAGGTTAAGTTACTTGTCCAAGGTCACACAGGTAGGCAGAGCTGGAATCTAAACCCAGGGATCTAAGCCCCTTATATTTTTACTTCACGTAACTGCAAGGAATCGTCAAAGATTATGAAAATCAAATAAAGATGAGATTTACTTCATAAGCATTTATGGAAGCCCCACTCTGAACAAGGCAACAACAGACAGGCCATCAAATTGAGTAAGACTAGGTCCCTGTCCCACCCCCTAAATTTGATAGCAATCTTATGATGTATATAACCCTTGTTCCAGAAGAGTTCCTGCATTCTCTTCTCCTGCTCTAATTCTTAATACTTCCTGTCTTCAGACAAAAGGAAAATTTCTCCTAATAGCTTTCCTGCAGAATGTTTCAGGAAAACACCCAGGTTTGAGAGAATCCTCCCTTAAGGAGGGAGCCTATCTCTTCCTCAATACACTGCTCTCTTCCTCTAACCTGTCGAAAAATCCCCTGGCAGGATTTTAGATAAACCCAGCTCTTAAGGAGCAAGCATTCCTTTATACAGTCTCCTTCCCCACACCACTCCCAATACAGACTCCAAGGAAAACACCCATTAGGGAAGATGACAAGGCTGCTTTTAAAATGGCACTTGAAGCTTCAATAGAGGGAAATTCCCTTGAGATTGATCTCTGTCTGAGAAGAAAATGGAGTTCCCCTGGAAACAGGACAGGGAGGGGTTGCCAAGCCCACCTCCAATATCCCTGAGAGCAGGAAAGGGGGCAAATGAGCTAGGATGGGCAGTGATAGATTACTAGGACTCAGAGGTAATTAAAATATGCACATCTCAAACAACTGGGAAATCTATGATCCTGGGCTTACTACGGATATTTTACAGCCTTCATTACTTAGACTAATAACAGGGAGAAAAAAATGCTAAAACTTGGATTTTAAAATCTGGGAAGCCACCAGGTCCCTGTCAGGACCAATTTACACCCTATTATTGATGGCAGGAATGCAACTGAACTGATGTTTTAAAAATAATCAATTTGGCTGCTGTGTTTCATTCTGCATAGACTTACAGAGTTTTCAAGCCAGAAGGGACTTGGAGAGATGAAATATTAGCACCCAAGCACTGGGAACCACATGAAGGCAAGCAATCTAACTGCTGTGCAGCAAATCCTGCTTGGGGAAGAAAGGGAGGGTAGGTTAACCCTTCACCACCCGAAATCCACAGCCTAGCCACTATTGTTTACTCTGCCAGCTCCCTGGAAATGTCTATCCCCATTTCCAGTCCATTCTGAACTCCTATGTCCACAGTCTGGGCTATGAGGATGCAGGAAAGGGGAGACCCTCACATTGCTCACAGTCTAGAACACAGGTCACCAAAAGCTGTTAGCACAGGAATTCTGATTAACAAAGGCTGATGAGAAAAGCCCAGAAATCCACATGTAGAATGCAATGCAGAGAACCCCAGAGAACTGTTAACGAAGAGGGCAAGTGTGGTCTAGGTAGGCTGCGGTATGAAAACTGGGCAGGAGGCTAAGTGATCAGGAAGGTGACAGGGAGCCTCCCTGACCCCGGGTACTGGGACAGCCTCCTACTGGGGTAGGAGGAAAGAGAAAGTACAAATAAGAAGGAAGCCAGGAAATTAGAGTATTTACCCTGTGAAACGCTTTCTTCTTATCCCTGGCAACAAAAGCCAGTGGAAAAAGCTCATGATATGCCACAAAAGACACTCCCGAGGGCTCCTAAAACCTCTATGACTAAGCCCCAAGAATATCAATTAAGCAGCATTAATTACACATCATCAATTCCAGTGAGACCCTCAAAGGGGAGGTGAGGCAGACTTTAAACTTCTTTGAAGACTAAATTAAGTGATTCCCAGGGGCTCTGCTACTCATAAGAGTTGGGATTTATGGGGCAGATAGGCAGCTGCCCCACTAAACTGTCCTCAGATGAGGGCCGGGACAGGGCTGAGGTTGAGAACCCAGGTCAGACAAGCAAAGTCTTCCTGCCCCACATCCAACCCTGAGGCCTCAGTCAAGACGCAGGCCTCCCAACCACAGGGGGTCATGGGGCTGGCAATTAGAGGCTGGAGAACCTCCTGCTGCTGCCCCACCTGCTCCAGCTCCAATCTCTGCCTTACAGGAGATTGTTTCCCTTTGAAGAGCATCACACTGGTTTCCTTGCCCACATGGCCACTGGGAGGCATTGGTAAATGGGAGATGGGAGGAAAGACAGGTTGGGTCTTCTTCTTGCTCCTGCACAACCTCAGCACGGTTCTGGGAGGGGCTGCTCCCTCCAGGACTACGGCTCCCAGGCAGGTCCTCCCCTGCTCACTCACAGGCACTAGCACTGCCTGCTCCCACATCCCCTCAAACGTAGGTGGTAGCAGCACCCTGCTGTTGCTTGTCCCCAGGTGCTGCACTATCCCTTGTAGATTTCCCCAACCTCATCCATACCTCTGAAAGAAATCTTCATTAAAATCTCTCTAGTTAAACCCTCTGAGTAGAATTCTCTTTCCTGCTGGGACACTGATACAATTTCTCTCTCACAAATGCATTCACATACATACAATTTCCAACTTAACTGAACAGAAACCAAGAACAGTCCCTGCCTCCACGCCATTCTGCTCAGATTTCACTGTGTAACATTCATGCCGTCAACAAAGTGCACACTAGCCTCCTCCACCTTGTAGAAAGTGGCCATCCAGCCGTATAGGTGTCAGAGTGAGGGCCAGGTAGGGAAGGACAATTGCTAAGTTAGAGTCAGAGTCTGATGCCCCTAACCTGGGCTGTAAGTAGGATTTGTGACACCCTGATATTGAATGCAAATGTCTGCCTGTGTGTGTCTGCATTTTCTGGGGAGAGAAGCCAGGGTTTTTATTAGTTTCTCAAAAAGAAGCATGTCTTTAAAAAGCTTTAAGAACCTTTGATTCTAGCTTTGAAGGCAGACCTTAAGGTTTCCCACATACAGTAGTAAAGTGAAGTAGCTAATAGTGTAGAGCCTGGGGCCAGACTTTAAATTTCGACTATGATACTCACTGGCTGCGTGACCTTGGGCAAGTTCCTTTACCTCTCTGTGCCTCAGTTTCCTCTTCTGTAAAATGAGAATGACAATTTATTCACACTTTACAGGATTATTGGGAGGCCATAAAATGTGCTCTGTAAATTTGTGATTCACAGTCTGGTTCTTTCTAAATCCCAAACTCTGGCCCAGCCTTCCTTCTTGGAAATATGTCTCTCCCAAGTCTCTGAACTCAGCTTTGTCTCAAAGATGTTCCTAGTCCTAGAATGCCTTCCATGCCCAAGAAGGTTTCTGTTCTCCCTCTAGAGAAGTCCCTTGTATTTGTATCCCCTGAGAGATCCATCTCTGAGTGATTTCTCTCCAGACATCCACACAAAGGGTGAGGTTGGGGGGAAATGCATGGATGGCCCTTTGCTCACAGGAACCAGCTACTCCATTAAGATCTAGGCCCTATAACCCGTAGGGAGGCCCCACAATGTCTAGTTCCCCAATGTCTCAGGCCTCAGCTGGAAAAAAAAAAAAAGCAGCAGAAAGTGTAAGGTTTGCTTAGATATCAGGGGCCCAGAGAGGAAAACTCACTCTGGCCATGGGAAAGGAAGGGAAAGAAAGGAAAGGGAAGGAAGACAGAAGGAGTCCTTGGGCAAAAGCTGCTTAGGGAAGTAGGGGAGAGGGGTTGGCCTGCTCAGCTCTTGCTCCAACAAGCCGACTCACGAAAGGCAATTGGGAAGAGTCCATCTTTGCTGCTTCAAGATTTCTAAATCTGGACCCCTCTTCCTCCTCATAACTCACCAGCTGGTGGGCAGTGACAGCAGACAGCACAAGGACGTCTCACACCTGGGTCAACTCCCCGCAAGGCCCACGGCTGGGGGGCACTGGGACCTGGGCCCAGGGTGGTGTAGTGAGCTCTGTGTCCTGTTGCTTATTATTTGTGTGAGATAAGGCCTCAGAGGATGCATTTCCCCACTACTAAAACAGAGTAACTCATCCCTCCCCCCACCCCACAAGAGAGCATGATGAAGCCCTGTGCGGTGCGTCTGCTGCAGGGGCGGTCTTCAGTGCTCACAGTCATGCTTCCGCAGCCCCACTGTGTGCCAGGCACTGAGTGTGTTCCATACATTAGTTCATTCAATCCTGCTGAAGCAGCATATCGTCTTACGATGTGGTACTATTGCTGTTCCCATTTTATCCATAAGTAAAGTAAGATGAGGCTCAAAGAGGGACTTCTCCAAGGTCACATAGCCAGTAGGAGATAGGAACAGGCTTTGAAGCCAGGCAGGCTGGTTCCAAATCAATAAAAGGTGACATAGTCACTGACAATAAGAAGTTAGTACTGTGAATGAAGTTGGTACTCCGTCTTCACCCCTGTAGCTCTCTAGGTCCTGGCCCAATTCTGAACTACGTCAGTGCCTACTGTCCCTGCTACCTGGTTAAAAATTCCTGTGGGTCTGGGTGGTCCTGTAGGTCAGGACATACAGGTGAGTGTCCCTGACCTATACCTCTGCCCACCCTCACTCCCATCTTCAGCCCCCCCCCCCCAAATACACACATGCACGCACACACACACACACAACCCATGCCCAGGCCTGGGCCTTCTTGTGATTTCCATTAAACATTTTTGATTAATAAGTTGACATAGAGCCAAGCACAGTGGCTCATACTGGTAGTCCTAGCTACCTGGGAGGCTGAGGCAGGAGGATCACTTGAGCCCAGGAGTGCCAAGTTACAGTGAGCTGTGATCACACCACTGTGTTCCAACCCGGGTGAGAGTGAGATTCCATCTCAAACAAAACAAAACAAAAACGAAATAACCCAAGCTGATGTAGGACCTGATTTTAGAGCTGGAAGGAACTAAGTTCTGTCATTTACCCAGTGAGAAAACAGAGGCAGGGAAAGGAGGATATTTGGACCAGAGTCATAGCAATTAGCACACGGGCCATGCTAGGAACTCAGGTAACGGGGGCTCCCAGCCCTGAGAAGTGCCCTAGTTCACCCAGAAGCCTGTCACTGCCCATCACTCAAGTTTCTTTCACCCATCAGATCCTCCACCTCCTTCCACTTCGTATTGTGACTTCTCATCTTCAAAACACTTCCACACACCTATGATCTCACTTAACCCCTCAGTGGCCCTGTGGAGATGATATGATCATTATCCCCATTTTACAGATAAAGGAATAGAGTTCTGGGAAGCCAGAGGGACCTGCCCAAGGGCACCTGGTTATGTGTAAGGGAGGAGGAAGGCCCCAGGAGTGGGGAAGGCACAGAGCCCTGTGTCACTTATGGCCCCCTGCCTCAGTAATGAGTGGGTAGCTTTCTGCAAGCCTTCACAATCTGAGTGGCCCTTGATTTAGGCAGTTCTTGCCTTTTACAAATTACAGCTGGATAGAGCTTCAGACACATCCCCCCAGCTGCAAAGAGCCCATGGCTGGGCTGGCTGAGACAGGAGGCTGGAGCTGACAAACTGCTCTCTACCTTGCAAGCTGCTCACCCTTTCCAGTCATAGCTCCCCCTATAATTTTCATATAATATTGATGGCTCCTTAATTGGGGATTCTAAAAGCCTTGCTGCCGAGTCCAGTCCTGGCCCCTCATGAACCATGTTCACCAGGATTAAAATTAGAGGCCAGAAAGCTATTTGACTCTAACAAAAACAGAAAAAGGGAATGTGCTTTCTAAGGTTGGCCCCGGGAACCGGAGCTGGGTGGGTGCCCAGTGGCTGGAGAAGAGAATGGCCTGAGATCTGGGCAAAGGAGGCAGGGCAAAAAGGATCTGGCCATGTCAGGCCTGCCACCAACCTGGTTCTAGAAAGTTCTCTCAGGTTCTCTCACTAGAGGAATAAAAAGTTCTATGGTCACCCTCTCTTTGCACAGTGAGAAAAACCAGGCCCAGAAAGAGGAAAGGGGCTTGCCTAAAGTCACATAGAGTGAGCCATGATGCCTGCACTTTGTTTCTTTGGCCTGGTGACCTACTGGACTATTTCCTGGGTTTCGTTTGTTTGTTTCCTGTTTGGTTCTTTTTTTTTTTTTTT
>NW_003852426.1:7529519-7543193 GCF_000181295.1 Otolemur garnettii
GCCGAGCCTTTTTTTTTTTTTTTTGAGACAAAGTCTCAAGCCATCACCTTGGATAGAGTGTCATGGCATTATAGCTCACAGCAGCCTCAAACTCTTGGGCTTAAGTGATTCTCTTGCCTCAGCTTTCCAAGTAGCTGGGACTACAGGCACCCACCACAACACCCGGCTATTTTTTGGATGTAATTGTTATTCTTGTTTGGCAAGGGCTGGATTTGAACCTGCCAGCTCCGGTGTATGTGGTTGGCACCCTAGCTGCTGTGCTATAGGCGCCGAGCCTTGTTTCCTGTTTTATTAAGGCCTCTTAGGTGAGGAAGGGCACAATGGAGGAGGGCGTGGGAGGGGCAGGCTCTAAAG
Organism: Otolemur garnettii; assembly: GCF_000181295.1. Classification (NCBI taxonomy): domain Eukaryota; kingdom Metazoa; phylum Chordata; class Mammalia; order Primates; family Galagidae; genus Otolemur; species Otolemur garnettii. Next base: position 7,529,874 of record NW_003852426.1, read on the forward strand.
TCCTCCCTATTAGCTCCAGAAGTCAGCAGCAGGCTATGAAATTTTAGTAAGCCTACAATAAAAGACTTCCTGCCAAAAACTTAGTTCCTTGTTAGCCATTGTTCCAGATAATGTTAAGTCACCCCATTTCCTGGGGGAATGGCTCTTTTACCAACAAGCCTGCCTGCCAAGCTGCCAGCAAAATGCTCTCTACCACCCTATTCCCACTCAAGCGCCCCAGCCCTGGGTCTGGCTGTAGAAGAGGGGAGGAGCCTGACAAGCCCCTCCCTAAGGGCAGCCAAGCATCCCCATCTCACCTGGCCCCAGGACCACCTATCTCCCAGCTCACCCCAAAATATCTATAGCTCCTACCAAATGGCATCACAATGTCTGACATGACACTGTCAGTGATTCCTTCCTCCAGTTAAAGCACTGTTTTCTTACTTTGGGCATCTTACAAAAGCTTTTTCTGCATGCCGGGCACTTTACATGAATCAGCTCACTTCATCCTCACAGCAGGCTTGTGAGCCTGCGCACTTGCCCAAGATCCCCCAGCTGGGCAGGTGGTGGGTCCATTTTTGGACTTAACTTTGGAGCCCATGCTCTCAACAGCTCCAGCCACAACTAAAAGTGCACCTGGATGCTACCACCAAAGAGTAAATACATTTATCAGCCACCAAGGGACCTGGCCTAGAACCTTGGGGTTTATTGGAAAAGCAAACACTTCCTTCAAATGAAACCTTAGAGTCATATCTAATATATTACATAGAAATAATGGACATCTCTGCTTGAAGGAGGAAGGGGAGGCAAGGGTCACTCATACATTCATGGTTGGTCCCTTAAGTACCACCATCAGGGGATAGAAACGTGCACTTTGAAAATTAGTGGCCTGGGCAGATGGGAGGACCAAGGATCCGGACTCAGAAAACCACACTAACATCTTAGCTCTGCTGCTGTCTGGATGAGTTGCTGGGCGAAGCCAGGACCTCTCTGTGCCTCTGCTTCCTAATCTGGGTGTGGAGAGGACTAAGGGGGTCCTGGGGGTGCTGCTGACATAGAGACTGTACAGGGTAGTAGGAATGCCAGTCACCCTCTCATTTAAAAAGCAACAGGAAAGTGACAGAGCCTCTTCACAGCTTGTCTGATGGTACTGCACGATAATAATATTTACAAGTACTGAGCTCTGGCAGGCATTGTGGTAAGTGATGCTGTCATTTTGTCCCCAGCACAGCCCAATGAGCAGGCATCAAGATCCCATTTAACGATTTAAAAAACTAAGGCTCAAAGAGGTTAAGGGAAGTGACAAAGTCAGGATTTGAAGGGACATCTGTGACAGTGTCTTACTGTGACAGAGCAGGTTTTAAAGTCCTAACCTTAAGACTGTGAGTCGGTGCCCATGGACCTCCCTGGTCCCCAAAGCAAAGCTTTGGTCCTGGACTGCCTACTCCTGATGACAGGGATTCAGAGTCCTGAAAATTCAGCTGCCTGATAAGAGTGAAGAGCACTAAGGGCCTCCCAAGGGACCTGAAGGCTCAGGAGGGACTTCTCTTTACAGAGGCGATCCCGTTTGGACAGCAACTCATGGAGAAAGACACAGAAGTCCCCAAACTCAATTTGAATTAAGTAAAAAACCCTGCCAAAAAGTCAGTGGAATACCAGATAGTGGTGGTAGACGTATAATCCTCAAAAACAATCACAGAGGCAGACGCCTTCCTATAAAAAGGGAAGAGTCCAGAAAGCTCCAAGCCTGTCTTGAAGCCCACCTCTTAGAGAGTCCTGCCTCCTGTTTTATGCTTTGGCAATAATAATGATCCACTCGTTCTGGCAAATCTCTCAATGAAGATCTATGTCGCATGATTGGGCCAGGTCATGTGTACGTTACCAGGAATCCCAAATGGGGCTCATGGCCTGGTAGGCAGAGGATCATTTCATTTCAGATTTGAACTTTTGGTGGTGGACGAAATGGAACCCCACGTCCTCGCCCACCATGATCTCATTCCAAGACCGCCACAAGATTGCAAATTGTCTTCCTCTTTCTGCCCTTTCTCCTGCAGCCCAATCTGCACACAGTGACCAGAGCGCTTTCTGAAACATTAGCCAGGCTGCATTGCTCCTCTGCTCAGAACCCTCAAATAGCTTCCTATCACACTAAGATCAGCATCTAAACTGTTTACATGGCCTACAAGCCCCACAGGATCTTCCCCTTCTGCGACCGTATCATCATTCACATCACTCCAGCTACACCGGCCTTCTTTTTGTCCCTTAAATGCAGCAACCCTGTTCACATCGCAGGGTCTTACACTTACTGTTCCCTCCACTTGGATCACCCTTCTGCCAGATGTATAAATGGCACCACTTAGGACTCAACTCCAGTGTCACCAGGGTTGGTTTAGTTCACAAGGTCTCCAAGGGTAGCCATTCCCACTGTAATAGAGCACCCAGATGCCTAAGCTGGACAACGGCCGATCGCAGTTGATATCTCCAGGCATTTTCACAAGGATTACCCTAGTTAGTCCTCCCAAGAAGGTCTCCCCCATTTTACAAGCTGAGACTCAGAAAGATAAATTCCTTACCCAGGTTACACAGAAAGTAAATATCAGAGGTCGAATTGGAATCCAAGGTTTTGGACAGTAAATATAGAGCCTCACCTAATAGGGCATTTGACTGTTATTGATAATGTCCTTGGAGACCAGATGGAGATTTATGGGATGGGTTGTTTACTAAAGAACTCAGGTCAATCTGAGAAACAATCTCTAGTGAAGGACCATAGCACTCCATCACATTTTACTTCTGTCACCTGTGTGGATGACAACTGCAGCTGACCCAGGACCAGGAGGCAGAATCAAGATGCTAAATGTAGGCTGGGAGCAAGTGGCTCTCTGGGAGGCCAAGGTGGGTGGATTCCTTGAGCTCAGGGGTTTGAGACCAGCCTGAGCAAGAGTGAGACTCCATCTCTACTAAAAATGAAAAACTGGCTGGGTGTGGTGGCAATCACCTGTAGTCCCAGCTACTTGGGAGGCTGAGGCAAGAGGATTGCTCAAGCCTAAGAGTTGAGCAAGGCAACAGAGTAAGACTCTGTCTCAAGAAAAAGAAAAAAAAAAGATGCTGAATGCACAATTATAGTTCAATATGATCTTCATAAACCGTAACAACAGACTGAATCCAACAAATGACACATAATGAGAATAAATGTAAGATCACATTTGGGTTAAAAAACTCATTGTCAAGTCTGAGTTGGGGGAATCCTGTTTTGACAGCAACTCGTGGAAAAAGACACAGAAATTCCCAAACTCAATATGAGTTAGGTAAAAAACACCTGCCAAGAGGTCAGTGGAATCCTAGATAGCATTGGTAGATGTATAATCCTCAGAAGCAGACACACAGGATGTGCAGACCAGAGGGAAGAGTGTGATCGTCTAGTTCAAGGCAGCCAGCCCATGAAGCTCTGGACTGGAAAAGGGAATGGTGCAGGACACACACTTTAAGAACATTGACAGGTGGCGCCTGTAGCTCAAGCGGCTAAGGCGCCAGCCATATACACCAGAGCTGGCAGGTTCGAATCCGGCCTGGGCCTGCCAAACAATGACAGCTACAACTTTAAAAAATAGGCGGGTGTTGTGGTGGGCGCCTGTAGTCCCAGCTACTTGGGAGGCTGAGGCAAGAGAATTGCTTAAGCTCAGGAGTTGGAGGTTGCTGTGAGCTGTGACACTACAGCACTCTACCCAGGGTGATAGCTTTCGGCTCTGTCTCAAAAAAAAAAAAAAAAAAAAAAAGAAGAAGAAGAACATTGACCCCTGATCCAGGGAGAGTGCTCAGGTTGGCAAAGGGACAGAAAACAACAATTTTAAAAGCCTCAGTTTTCTCCTCTGTGAAATGTGGCCAATAGTTAGTTATTGGCCCTTCTTCATAGGATTGCTATGAAAATTAAATGAGTTATTGCAAATAAAATGCTTACAACATTTCAGGGCAGGGCACTCTATAAGCATTTGTAAGTCTTTGCTATTATCATTATTATTGCTGTTACTGTTATTATTACCTCCCTGAACTGAAAGTGAGCTCCTCTGGTTATAGACAGTGTTCGGCCTTCCTTCATATCCCCAGCATTCAGCCCCTGGCACACAGCAGGTGCTTGCTAGGGCCTGAACGTTTGTGTCCCTCCAAAATTCATATGTTGGAACCTTAATCCCCCAGGCAATGGTATTTGAGGTGGGGCCTTGGGAGGTGATTAGGTCCCCGGAGCAAAGCCATCTGAATGAGGTAAGTGCACTTAAAAAAGAGGCCCAAGGGAGATTGTTCATCCCTCCCACCATGTGAAGACACAGCCAGAAGGAATAGAATCTCACTAGACATGGAATCTGCTGGCTCCTTGATATTAGATTTCCAAACCTCCAGAACTATGCGAAATAAATTTCTTCTGTTTATCATCTTATTTCATCTAGTTTATGTTGTTTTTGTTACAGCAGCCTAAACAAAGACAGCATCCAACACATATTCATTGAATCCAGGTTACATGGAAACACATATCAAGTTGCCCCAAAGAAGATCATTCCAAATACTTAGAGATGAACCATCACTCCCAGATGGTGGTAAAATGTTAAACAGGCTGAGGTTGCTCAAAAATAGGCTGAGCGCTCTGGCAGGGACGTGTGGGCGTGGTGGCTGTGGCCACATGTGTTGCAGGTGGTGTGGGGCACTCGGCAGACACCCTAACAGTCTGTGATTTCCATCTCCTCCCTTCCAAGGGGCCCTCAGCCAGGACAACCACCTGCAAGGTAAGCAGGGGCAGGAATCACTGCCCCCCTTTTCACATGGGTACCAGGAGGGGCTCCTTATCATGTCCCCCTTCCCAGCTACCGGGTTTCTGGGACACTTCCCACCTCGCCCTCCTGCCTTCCTCAGGACATGCAGAGGCCCTGGAAGGCACTGATGCAAATAGTGCTCGATTTTCTGGGCTAAAATTACATCTTGAGTCAATTTTCATAAGATGTGGTGACAGATTTAGGTGCTGGGAAGATGGAGCTTTCTCAGAAGGCATAAGAATGACCTAAACAGTTAAAACCAGCTGAAGCCCGGCAGCCAGGGGCCACGGAGCAGCTTTCATCCTTCTGGGATCAGCTCATCTGCAGCCTGGTGCAAATTCATGTCTGGAGAAACTGCTGTGCCTGCACTTGACTCCTCCGATCATGGGATTATTATCTCTCAGCCAAGATTCTGGTACCAAAGAGGTGATTTACTTGCAAAGGGAGAAACTAGTAGGTGGGGTGGTGGGATTTGGCTTTTTATTTGCAAGGGCAGTCTTCCTTCCCGAGGTAGCTCCCTAGACACTGATCTCCGCCTATCTTCTTTCCCTTCTTCTCTCCTTCCTTCCTCCCTCCCTCCTTCTCTTCCTTACTTCCTTCTTTGCCTCCCTCCTTCCTTTTTTAGAGATAGGGTCTTATTATGTTGCACAAGCTGGTCTCAGACTTCTAACCTCAAGAGATCCTCCTGCCTCAGCCTTCTGACCAGCTGGGATTTTTCTTTAAATTCTCCAATCCTGATATTTTCCTCTGTGGGTCACATAGAGAATCAAGCAAGGAAGTAGGGCTTCTCCCTCCCATCCCCAGTATGTTTCAATGCATCTTCCCTTCTCCAGAAGTAGCTCTGTCACTTTCACTCCTAGAGTCCGGGCATGGGTCCTGATCACCTCTCATAAACAGGGTCAGTCTCATGATCTCTAAGGATCCTGTGATGCCAGCTGTCCTTAGCCTGACATCCATGAACTCCCTTCTGCCTGCTCTTTCTATATCTGGCCAGCCTCAAACTCTAAAAGCCAGCCATGCTCATCTGTTCGCTGTCTGTGTGGGAAAGTCTCCATTTGCCCCTCTGGTTCCGCTCCCAACCTTGTCCACACTGCTCTATGCCCAGGGAGGCTGACCTAAGTGGACGGCATCACTGTTCCCTGGCCACAGGTCTTCTAGTGAGGTTCCACCAATGGGAGGCAGTTGCAGGAGATCAGAGGGTGGGATCTCTTTACTCCTGGTAAAGTTGCCTGGGTTGGCTGTGTCCCTCCACTTAGTCCCCTGCTTTTATCTAGAAGCCCCCCCTGGGGCTCCAGAAATCCTCTCCCTCCCTTACCTCTCCAGGCCTAGAGTAATAATGGCTTCCCACTATTACTACATGTAATTCAACATTCCTCACCAATTTCCTTAAACTCCACTCACCCCTTTATTATATCCCCCAACAATGCAGGATCTAGGCTGTCTTGCTTGCTCCCTCTCTGCCACCACTCTTGCTCCCAGGCCCCCTGTGCTCTGTCTTTAAGCTTCACCTAAACCCAATTTGACTCAGTTCCTCCTGGAAGACACCCCTATCATCCTGGGGTCTAGCACCCTGATTCTGTAGCCTGAGGCCGATCCTGCCTTCTCTGTAGAACAAAAAGAGGCTGAGTCAGATGATCCCTAAAGTTCCTTCTGACCCCGACCCTCTGCCCTGTCATGTGACCCTTAGGCAGATGGCTTGCGTTTAGATCCAAACTCCATTTAAAAAATCCAAATGACCTGTCACAACGCTTTAGCTGAATGTGGCCTTCTGGCTATAACTCTCCCTTTCTTAAACTCCCATTTTATTCCACCCTTCTTACTATTTCCTGTAAGGATTGATTTCACACATGCATCTACCCTTCCCGGGTTTTGGTGAATCTCTGTTCCTCTGACTATCTCTCCTTATTCTCCAGCCAGGCACTTCATAAACGCTCACCATTGCAAATACTGACTGAAATGGGGGAGTGACCAGTAAGGCCCCAAACCTTGGATGATGCCCTATACTGAATGATATCCACTGAGCATTCATTGCTCCCAGGCACTTTGTCTCCATTATCTTGTTTCTCCCTCACCACAGGTCTATAAATTAGGAGTAACCCCCAGATGACAGATGTGGAAACAGCTACAGAGAGGTGAAGGAACTTGCTGTAGGCCCCACCTCCAGGGATGCTAGAGCCAGGAGCCAAGCCCAGGAGTGTTCACATCCAGTCCACCATCTTCCCTCCCCTCTACCCTGCAGGTACCAGCAGTAACAAGATGCAGCCTGCACAATCAGGGGCCCTGAACCAAATGGAGACAAGCCTCAATGATAGAATGTAATCAAACGGCTCGCCAAGCAGTGCCCTTCTGAAGAGGCCCTTCCAGACTTCCCTTAATGAATCACTAAGACATCCGCACATTCCTGGTTTCTATGAAGCGCAGCCAAAAGGCCTCAAAAGTAATTAGTTCACTTAAGTAGGCTAAACGTTCCCCTAGCAATCTGGTTTATGCGTTAATTGTTTTAGAATCTCGGAGAGGGTGAAAAAGTAAACTTTCATCGAGCCCCCGTGGAAATGTTTCTCACGTGTTTTATGGATGAAATAACCCCCCTTCAGCTTGTTAGTCCCACCAAGTCAGGGGAGGTGGGGTTGGAGCAGGGCAGGGGATGTCCCACCACATGGAAAAGAGGTTTGTTAATGAACTCTGAGTTACTGATGGGTTACTGGCTATTCTCATGTCATCTGGGAGCCCCCGCCAGCACCATGGGCTCCCACCATTGGTCATTTTGTGCATCGTCATCCTTCCTTCCCTTTCCCTGGACCCTGGGCACAGGCCTGTGTCCTTTTGCTCTTGACAGCTGCCTCCATCCTATTAGCCACTGGGGCCTCCCTCTCTCGGTGGAGACCCCGCACAGGTCCCCATCTGGGGCCCACGGCTTCCCTCTCAGTGTGGGTGGAGACAGGCACAGGGTGTGGCTGCCATGGCCAATAGGGGCACAGTCTCCAGCAAACCCCTTCTGACCTCGTTCTTGTACCTTTTCTGATCACCAGGCCCAAGTTCAATGTCCAGGCAGCTCAGGCAGCTCTGAAGGCCACAGGAAAGCAGCTTCAGCTCTGACACCCAGTGTGCTTACCCCACGTCCCTGCCGGGGAAGGAAACAACAATCCTCCCTCGAGACTTCTACCTGGTCTTTGTTCAGCTAGACCCTCTTCTCCAAAAGAAAGGATACAGCTCCTTTTGTCATTCAAACAGGAGCCAGGGACTACCAGGACCCCTTATCCCAAGGCAGCGTCCCATTTTCCTCATGGGACCAGAAAACTGTCCCAAGGGAGCTCAGCCAGGGAGGCAAGAGGCAGAGGTGCGAGTGCAACAGCATCTACCGCATCCTTGTCAGTCTCTGTAGGCCCAGCTCCCTTTAGCCAGTTATTAAGCACCTTCTGTGTGCTGGGCACTGTACTCAGTGCTCAGAATGTAGCAGTAAAAAGCAGATGAAAATCTCTTTTCATGTCCTGTGGAGCTGACACCGGACAAACAGTATGAGTAAATAAACCAGAGCATGATAGATGGTGAAAAGTTGATAAGAGAAAATAAAAAGTAGGGAAGGGGAGGAAGAAGACCTGGAGAGGTTGGAACGTTAGATTGGGTGGTCGGGGAGGCCTCCACAGGGTGACATCCGCGTCAAAATCTCCTGACAGCATGGAGGAGTCACATGGACACGTGGGAAAACAATATTCCAGTTAGAAGGAATAACCAGCAAAAAAGCCCTGAGGCTAGAATGACAGCAAGGAAAGGAAGTCTCATTAGATGGAGCCCAGGAGAGCATCAGAGGGACTATGGTTTTGCAAAATGGGAGCTACTTAGGGCTCTGAGCAGAGGATGGACAGAATTTGACTTTGGTTTTCACAAGATCCCTCTGGCTGCAGGGCGGGGAGACCATCCACCCTAGGAGACCCCCTTTACCTACAAATGGCTCTGTGACTCTTGGGACTAGGCAATTTTTTTTTTCACCCTCAGTAGAGTGCTGTGGCATTACAGCTCACAGCAGCCTCAAATTCTTGGGCTTAAGCTATTCTCTTGCCTCAGCCTCCCGGTAGCTGGGACTACAGGTGCCCGTCACAATGCCCAGCTATTTTTTTGTTGCACTTTGGCGGGGGCAGGGTTTGAACCCCCCACCCTTGGTATATGGGGCCGGCGTCCTACCCACTGAGCTTGGGAGTGGGCCCTTTAAGTCTGCCCTTCCTCATACTCTCTATCCCCCAAAACAAAAGGCACCTGGAGTGGGAGTAGAGACAAGAGGAATGAGACAGGGCTGGAAAAGTGGGCCATGCTGGGATATGGGGGTCTTGAAGCCAGGCTAAGGAGTTGGGGCTTAATTCAAAGCAAAGGGGGAGTCCTTGATAGTTCCTGAGCAGGGAAATCCCCTAAATGAAGCCATGTTCACATTACTCAGAAATCATGTGAAGGAAGTTGCTGTGGATTGAACATGGACCTACACCAGATGAGGAGGTCTTAACAGCCCTGGGCTCCCTCTGTGTCCCCCGAGATGGGCTGAATAGGGCTGTGTTTTATCCTTACTGGGGTTCTCCAGGGATATGGCTTTGCCTCCCTCAGACTGGGGCTCCCCAGGGATATGGCCTTGTCTCTCTCTCAGATTCAGGGTCCCTGAGGGGGGATACCATCCCTTCCACCTTCATTCTTTTCCTGCAACACCAGGGACAATATCTACCCTTTCCACATCTTGGTAGCCTTCAGGGGGTTGCTGAAGTTAGAAATACTGGCAGGGGCTGGCTCCAGAGTGAGAGACAGACAGACAGATGGACAGGTAGACAATCAGGGGCAGACTGGTGTTTCTGGGCTGGGAAAGGGGCTGTACCTACCTCCCGCCACTGCTTATTCTCCATCCCTTGAGTATACATGACGCACACTGGGAGGAAAGGAGAAAAAATGGGTTAATACCCCAAGCCAGGAAGAAAGTAGAGGACCCAGATAGGGAGGGTCCTGGATGGACAGGCGCCTCAGAGACTCCAGCCTGGGTCACACTGTTGGGGCTGGGGAGGTGTGGAAGGTGTCTCCTGAGGTGGCTGCAGTCTTGATGAGTGGGTCTATTAGTCTGACCCCAAACCTGGCCCTTGAGAGTTCTAGATGCATTAATTGAGAATAGCAGGCTTAGAGACAAGCACATGTCTGGAAGGACAACCTTTGGGAAGAGGTTCAAGGCCATTTGCTTCTAGGCCAGAGCAAGAGTCTAAGGTGTGAGTCAGATAGACAGGTGGGCATGATGGAGGATAGGATGGCAGGGATGTGACGGGGACAGCATAGGAAATCCGCATTGTCCCTTTACAGCCGAAAGCAATCTCATGAGGCCTATTGTTATCATCAGCCCCACTTTACTGATGGGGAAACTGGGGCTCAGAGGAGGCCAAAGACCTGTCCAAGGTCACATACTTGGGTAGTACTGCTGAAGGCTAGAACCCTGGACTCCAAAATGAGTGCTCATCCCACAGACCACAGCAAATCAGAGCTTTTTTTTATTGTTGGGGAATCATTGAGGGTACAAAGAGCCAGGTTACACTGTCTGCATTTGCTGGGTAAAGTCCCTCTAATAATAGTGTCCCCCAATCAGAGCTCTTAAATGCATGGGTTTCCTTGGGACCGCAACCTCTGGCCCCAGACACCCTAACCCCTCCCAACCCTCTCTGTGTTGAGACCAGGAAGGGTCACACCCCAGTTCTGTTTCTCCAGGCACTGCTGGTGAATATTAAACGTGCTTGCCACTCTAGAAACAGAGAACCTGGCACATATTAGTGCTCAGTAAGTGCTCAGGCTGTGATTAGTCACAATACCGTTGCTATTATTGTTAGTGTTTATTGTCAGAGCAGGACTTACATGGGTCAGACTTGGAAAACATATCTTTGTCCAAGAGGTTCCTGAAAGAGGGGGAGAGAAAAAGGGTTAGCAAGGAGGGCAGGAGTCAACCTCAGGAGATTTGGGCTGTTACTGAGAGTAGAGGCTGCCTCTGGCCTGGCCTCAGGCAAAACAGGAAGGGGCTCATTCCCCAAACTTCTATTAAATTCCACTATAAGCCAGGCACTGGGTGGCTCTCTGTCCAAAGTACAGAGTGCCGCCATCTCCATCTGTACAATGGAGGCTCTTCAGCTCCACCTCTCTAAGGTGTAGGGGGCTCCCTCCTACCCACCCACACCGTTGCCACACCCTCGGTAGGCACCCTGGTGCCCTTGATCCCATAGCTGCTCATTTTCAGTCACTCTCAAATCCTAAACTACTTAATGTTTTAGCCCTTTCTAGAAACTCTCCTTTGATTACTTCTCCATCTCTCAAAAATAAAATAAAATAAAATAAAATAAAGCAATCAAAACTTATCCACCCAGTCTCCCATTCTCTCAAGACTCTACTTGCAGCCAGTTTATTCAATGGTCATATCTATGCTAATGGATTAATGAATTATACCTCCCAGGGGAAGCAGACCCATTTGAACAGGGTCCTTTTGTGGTCAAGGCCAGATCCAGCACATGGCCCTGACAATCTGACTGGCATCAAGATGATTAACACGACATTTGAAGACAGAAAGGTCTCTAAACAGGGGCTAAGCCCCTCCTGCCCTGCCTCCGAGCAATAACTGCTCCCATTCATTGGACCCCCAAGATGGGTTAGGCAGAGTGCTAATATTTGCAAATATTAGCTCTCAATTTTCACAATGCTGTACAAGGTTGGTATTGTCCCATCTTACAGATGTGGAAGTGAAGGCTTAGGGACAGCAGGTAGCTTATGTCCTACATATCTGGCATCTCTCATTCCACAGTGCTCTGATGCCATCAGGAAGCAACTTGGAAGCAGCTCAGCCCGGCAGAAACTCAGGCCCAGGCTGGGAAGTGATTCCACCTCTCTGAGCCTTCATCTGTGCAATGGAGCCAGTAGCAGCAGCCTTGAAGGCTGCAGCTGCCCTGCCCATGTCTCCGAGCCTTCATAGTTCCTGCACACACCATGGTTTCCTGCCGCATGTGCTTCCTCCCGGGGGCTTTCTCTGGCAGGCTGACTGCAAGTGCCAGAAAGTTCATGCTCCCAGGGGTAGCACCCAACCAAAGAAGGGCAGAGCTAGGGGAATAACCACCCAGCTGTCTCACTCCTCCAAGGGGACAGCCCTGCCCTGGATAGTCTTCCAGAGGTCCCCATGCAATTGCACCCCAGGGGCCTACCAGGAAACCTGCTCATTAAGGCATCCCATGCTGGCTCAGTGTTCCCTTCCCTGTACCTAAAGGAGCTGCCAGGAGCCCTTCTTGTCGCAGCTACTGACTCCCTACCTTTAATGCCCTAAACTCCTAACTCTCTTCCCAACCAGCTTAGCTTTGTCCCACCTTCCCCTCAGAAGTCCCAAGCGGTCTCGTCACCGTCCCCTCCAATCCCACAACCCTCTCCCACTCATGGTGCCCTGTGCCCCTTGAACCTCTTGCCACCAAGAGGAGAAACAATCAACACTCCAGACATCAGAGCTGGATGAAGCCCTCAGGATAATGTTCCACTCTTTCCTTGATGAACAGGAAACAGAGGTTCAGGGCGGGGCAGGGAGCAGCCATGCCCTATAGCAAGCAATGGTAGAGCCAGCAAGGTCAAAGGAGGCCGTACCCTGAGTCACATCACCAAAGCCTTCAGCAGTGACAGCCTGTCGGGCAATTTGACCGCAGAGTCACCTCCACTGCCCGTGCCCCCACCCTGAGGTGGAGCTGAGGACCAACTGACAGACAAATGCAGCAGCCTGGTGCCAACACATGGTGTCCTTTGATGTGTGAGGAGGCCTCAGATCATGTTCATAAGTCACCCAGCTTCAGTCTCTGAGAAGATTCCCAGCAACGCCCCAGAAAGGGGGTTTCAGACGGACTGCAGAAATCCAGCTCCTGGAGATCTCATCTTCTTCCCTTCCGCAGTCATCTCCACATCCAGGGGCCTCTCCCCAAAGTCAGCCTCCCCCAGGTAGCTTTCCTGGACTCCCTAGTCATGCTAGCCCCCACCAGCCCCTCTACCAGACCAGATCTGCTCCCAGCAGCTGTTACTTTGGAAACCATCTGATAAACCTCCCAGTCCACTGCAATGAGCATTGGATGAACTGATATACTGGGTGATGACGGCAAAAAGCAGGGAGGAGGGGCTACATGGACAATGACACTTTTTTTTTTTTGAGACAGAGTCTCAAGCTGTCACCCTGGGTAGAGTACCATGGTGTCATGGCTCACAGCAACCTCAAACTCTTGGGCTTAAGCAATTCTCTTGCCTTAGCCTCCGAAGTAGCTGGAACTACAGGCACCTGCCAGAACACCTGGCTATTTTTTGGTTGTAGTTTAGGGTGACCAGATTTCAACATTTGTAAAGCGGGACAACATGGGGGGGGGCGAGGGGGGCGGGGACAGGGCAGGGCAGGGCCTGACAACAATGCAAACTTTGATAAGCAGTTCTCAATAATCACTTCTCAACAATTATTTGCTATTATTACAGTTTAACATTATAAAATTAACAAAAATAATATAAAACTCATATTCTGAGGCTCGGCGCC
>NW_003852426.1:7543778-7550667 GCF_000181295.1 Otolemur garnettii
GCCGAAAACCGTATATTCCCTTCCTGTTCTCCTGTTCATTCGTGCATTCTTTCCAAAAATCTGGACTTTTTTAAAACGCTGCGGGACTCAGGACAAATTGTTAAAAAGTGGGACTGTCCCGCCAAAAGCGGGATGTCTGGTCACCCTATTGTAGTTGTCCTTGTTGTTTGGCTGCCCTGGGCTGGATTCGAACCCACCAGCTCCGGTGTATGTGGCTGGCACCCTAGCCGTTGAGCCAAGCCACAGCGACACTTAAATGAAGTCACTCAAGCTGAGGTGGCTGGCTTGTACCTACCTGACCTTCTTATCCTGAAGTGTAATAGGTTTGGGGTCAGGGACATGTATATTGATTTAAATAAAGGACAAAATGCCTCAACATCAATGATGACACTACATCATCATCTGGAACATGAGGCCCAGTGAGGAGCTGTAAAGTAGTAAAGGAGGGGTGGTGTTCTCTACTAAAGCAAGCGCTGGTGATCATCTTTGAATTCTATAATGAAATTCGGTAATTACATAAACTCCTAGAATATTCAAGCTGGAAAGGCCTCAGAGGTCACCTTTTCCAACTCCTTTACAAATCAACAATGTGAGACTCAGAGAGATAGCAATTGACTCCTCCAGGGTCTGGGTCTGGGTCTTCTCCAAGTTTCGGTCTAGAACTCTGCTTTAATCATGTCTAGGCTACTGAAAAAGAGAGTGAGACCCTGGATTTCGGCCGTGCATGTGTGTGTGTGTGTGTATGTACACTGCCCAGTTCCCAGCTGGGCCAGAAGTACACAGCTGGACTAAGGAACAGAATCTTACCATCTGGTTTCTGTGACTTCCTGCCCCTGATCTCAGGACCCAGAGTAAGTCCTGAGACAGGGATTATCCTGGCAGTCAGCATCCAACTGATTGGGTTAATACAAACCCTCTCTACTCCTTTTCCTATCCTTCCTCCTCGATTCCTCCTCGATTTTTGCCATTCCTTGACACTAACTGACAACCATTTCCTCTCTTCTCTCCTGGGCTCTCTCTAGCCTGAAGCATGCAACCCTTTAACTCACATGACCCTGTTATGGTACTCAGCACACTCTGGGCTGTAAAATCATGATGAGTGCATCTGTCTCTCCCACTGGCAGTGTGCTCCTTCAGACTCCCCACTCTGCCACAGGCCAGCTGAGACTCAGAGTCATGGCTTAGCAAGTTGGATGAAGAAAGAACAAAAGGAATGGCCAGGTGTGTAAGCAAAGTTCTTGTCTCTCTGCCTGAATGGTTCATGGTCATGCTCAGAGACAGCCTGCTTCCTCTTAGCTATAGCATGTGATGGTTAAGTGCATGCACTCTGCAGTCAGACGAGCTGGGTTCATCTCTCACCTCTGGGCAGGTGACTTGCCTTCCTTGTGCCTCAGTTTCCCCACCTGTAAAATGGGGCTAAAAATAGTTCAGGGCAACTGTGGAGATCAGGTATGTGGAGCATAAGGAATCTAGTCAGGCTTGTCAGACAGAGCAGTCATTGTTGGCCTGGTCTTAGTAGAGTGGTCACTGTCCTGGTAGTTGTTCCTGGTGACAAGGGCAGCACAAGCCATCTCCACCTTGCTGGTCCAGTGCTCCCTTCTGAAGTGCCTGTTGACTCCCTCCCACTGGCTGAGAACACCCTCCAACCCCTCCTCAGCCTCTCTCTCTTTTTCTTCCCCCATTTTGGCTTTGAGGACCCTCTGCCCCTCACTTACATCCCTGCACCTACCCTCTTTCTGGTCCTTCACCTCGTCCACACTTACCCCCATCCAGCCCACAACCCCAACTGCCTGTCCTGACAGAGAGCTCAGGACCTACTGGGCCTCCCCCTTGGCCTTAAAATGAAGGCATCACCCCATGAACAATGGGCCCAACTTCCTGAGGCTCACCCTGGCCCCAGATGTAAAAAGCCAGGTTCTTGAACCCCAATCCCAGAGCCTGGTTTTATAGGTCTGGAGCAGGACCTCATGTTCAAGTCATCTTTGAACAGGTGTTCACCTGTCCCCCCATGTGTCTCTGATAGTGGCTGTCCAAATACCACATGTCGAGACACCTTTGGGCTCAGCTTCCTCCACTACAAAGTCAAAGGTAATAACAACATACCCAGTGCAGCACTTCAGGCTCCTCAAGGTAAAGTGCCTTCCCAGCGATCCACTTCCTGAACCACTGAGGACTTCTGGCCTCAGGCACAGTAAGTGACCTGCCCACAGGCACACACCTACCCAGAAGCAGCCTGGGGCAGGAGGCCAGGTTTTCTGTCCTGAAGAAGGGTCCAAGCCATGATGGCACAGATGAGATCTGACCACAAGTGCTTTTCCTCCAATTTCTGTCTTTGGAGAGCTCAAAGAGAAATTTTTTTCCATCTAGCAAAATGTATTTTTTCTCCCAAAAGAGCATACAACCCTTCCGCTGTCTGCACAGCAGCCTGGAGCTTGCCTTCTTTTGTTCCTTAAATCAGGGACAGGGAAATAGAGCCAAGGGCCCCTTTCTTCCTGTTCACCCTCAAGGAATCATTTCCAATTCAGTGGCCACTGGGCTGCGAGGTCAGAAGCCTCCCAGGCCCAGCCAGGGAAGAAACCACCGGAAGGAGAAATGAGAGCCCCCAGCAGATGCTGAAGGAGAGGCCTTAGGGTGACACCTTCCATCTGAGAGGCTTAAGAAAGGTGTGGATAGAAGCTGGGGTGCTCCAGTGTGCGATGAAGAACATGTCCTTGGGGAATCCCAGTTTCAGGAAGACATGGCCTTGTCTTCAGGGTGCTCCAGTCTGAGGAGAGACACAGCCCTTTTCTTTAAACGGTCCTCAGGGAGCCCCAACCCTGTCCTTAAGCCCCAGTCTGAGTGGGGAGACACATTTGTTCTTGAGCTGAGACCCTGGGTGAACTGATCATCACACATTCCTGGTTGTCTTTAAACGAAGCCCATAAATGCTGCATCAATGTACTCAGCAATACTCTGGCTGCAGAACAGAAAGAAACACGCTTCCTGTACCAGGGTCCTTAACAGGGGTCATGGATCTTCTGAAACTGTAAGCAAAATATGGCAAATTGGTACACATATATGGATATACTCTTTTGGAGAGCTTTTACCAGATTCCCAAAGAGATTTATGAGGCTAAAAGGTTAAGAAAAGATGGTTTACCTTCTTTCCAACAATCCGCCCTAATTATCCCTCCAAGCTAGGGTGAAAGGTAGGGATGCTGAGAGCACAGCTTGGGGCTTCATTTCTGGGCCCAACACCCAGCTCTGCCCCTCACCAGCTATATGGCCTTGGGCAAGTCATTTAACCTCTCTGTGCTTCAGTATCCCCATCTTTGAAGAAGGAGTAATAATAGTAATAATAGGAGTTTTCTGAGATTAATAGAGTTCATACATACAAAGCAGTAAGAATAGTGTCTGGCGCACAGTAAGCTGTAATTCAGTGCCTGGCATACAACAAGTGCTCACTAAAGGCCTGTGGAGAATGAAGATGGCTTCTAGGAGTGCCCCACATTCTCCCTGCCCTGCTTCATAAGGCCTACCTGTGGCAGGACCTGAACACCTACACACCCTGGCCCACCACAGCCCATCTGGCTATACATAGTGGTCTTCCTTGAGGGGAGACTGGGGCCAGTAAGCCAAGGTCAGGTAGAAACATGTATCCTGATGGTCTCACAGAGACCCCTGGACTTTAGGAGCCTGCCAGTATCACAGTATTTCTCTGTGGAGCAATTCAACACCAAATATGTGGCAAGTGGGGTGGGAGAGGGATGATACAATTGGTGCTAAGTCCTTTGTGGGGTACTTTAAACTTGGCTACCTTGCCTGTGGCATGGCAGTGACATCTACCTCCTGGGATTGACATGTAGGGTGTATTTATGCCACAGGCAAGGTAGCCAAGTTTAAAAGATGTGCCAGTGTCATCAGGCTTGTCAGGAAGTGTGCTAAGATCTGAACTCTGAAACTCAAGTTCATCTGGAGGTGCCAAGGGAAGCACCTGCATTATCAGAAACTAGAGTCTCCCAAAATTCCATGTCGGCCAGTAGTACCCCTTTATGTCCTCACCGCCCTGGATCCTGCCCCCAGCTGCTCAGAGCTGCTCACAAATGAACGACTGAAGAGGAGAACTGGAGGGTTTCCCATTTCCTCCCACCCAGCTCGCCAACCTAAAGGCGGAAGACATCGGAGCAAAGCAGGAGGGCTCCGGGGAGGAGAGGGCCCTTGGCACCCAGCCCCTGGCACTCACCCATCTCCCCTTTCAGATCCTATATGCACTGTCTCCCTGCCAAGCAATCTCACCCCGGTCTAAAAAGCAATTTTCACTTTGCTTAAGGAGCACTCCTTCCTAGGGCTATTTGCATTCTTATTATTAATTACTGTAATAACTGTCCCTCCCATGCTGCACGGCCAAGCGAAGAGAGCATGAGCTCTGACCTCGGAAGCATCCAAGCTGGAATCCCACACATGGCCACTTGGTAAAACTCCATGGCCCTGGTCAAGCCACTCCGACTCATTTTCCTCATCTGTGCATGAGGTCACGCACCTGCCTTGTGGAGTTGTTGTGAAGCCAATAGCTTAAAACAACTTTCCAAAACTGTGGAAAGTGTGCCAGTTTTTCTCATTCCCTTGTGCCCCCTCCTGTCCCATCCATCAAGTCTTAAAGGTTTCTCCTTCAAAACACCTCCCCGAACTGTCCACTCTTCCTCCTGCCACCATCATCTCTCACTTGTAGGCTACCTCCTGCAGTGGCCTTCTGCCTGGCAACGTGCTTCAGTGCCTCATGTGTACACCCCCTTGCCAGTCCATTCTCTTCACAGCAACAGGAGATTTTCTTTAAAAGGTCAATCAGAATTCCTATTTTAACACCTTCTGCCCAACTGCTGTTAAAATAATAAATTAAACTCCTTAGCAGGACCACAGGCCATGATCTCCACACACGTACCGTTTGTCGCTGACCTCATCCTCCTCTACTCCCCCATCTCTCACTCTGCCCCAGCCACACTGGTCTCCCTGCAGTTTCACAAGCATCCCAAGGTCTTTTCTACCACAGGACCTTTGCACTTGTTCTTCCTTCCTAATTACCTTCCCTTCAGATCTTCCATTATCTCAGCTCAAATGTCACCTGCCTGTCCTGTCTAAAACTTCTCCAAGAGCCACAAACGTCATTTACATTTTTTAAGACAGAGCCCTGTAGCCCTGGGTAGAGTATCATGGCATCATAGCTCACAGCAACCTCAAGCTCCTGGGTTCAAGTGATCTTTTTGCCTCAACCTTCTGAGTAGCTGGGACTATAGGCACCTGCCACAACACCCAGCTAGTTTTCCCTCCTTTTTTTTTTTTAAGACAGAGTCTCACTCTGTCAACCTGGGTAGAGTGCCTTGGCATCATCATAGTTCACAACAATCTCAAACTCTTGAGCTTAAGTGATCCTCTTGCCTCAGCCTCCCAAATAGCTAGGACCTACAGGTGCCCACCACATTGCCTGGCTAGTTTTTTAGCAGAGACGATGTCTCCCTCTTGAATTCCTGAGCTTAAGCAATCCACCTACCTCGGCCCCCCAGAGTGCTAGGATTACAGGCATAAGCCACCATGCCCGGCCTAGCCACAAACTTATTTTCAGAGCGCTTACCCCCTATCATTATTTGCTTCATAAAAAAAAATTGTGTACATTTGTTTATATTCCACCTCTGTTCCATGTGAGTTCTATGAGGGGAGAGAGTTTGTCTGTCTTCTTCATCACCTTATCCTCAGCACTTAGAATTGTGCCTGGCAAAGACTCTCAACAGTAAATGAAGATCAATACCAATTATCAAATGAATGAATGGGTCACTAGTGCTCAGTTATTGGTACCTGTTATCATGATTAAGCTTAGCATGTTGCAATTTATATAGAATTTCACAGATTTAATCTCTTTTGTCTTCAGAACAATCCTAGAGGTAGTGGCTAGGACTAGTATTTTCCATCATTTTACAGAGAGAGACTGAAGTTGGAGAACTCAAATGACCTGGCCGAGATCTCCAAGAAGAAAGCCAGAAACTGCACTGACTTTCCGTGTCCTGCCAAGCTTCTTCCATACCCAAGAGCACAAAGCTCTTCTCTAGGGACCTTCAAATACTGTGTGAGGGCAGTAGAAAGGGTGTTAGGGGATGGAAGCAACTTGCAGTAATGTGAAATTACACTAAGCCTTTTTTTCTTGGCTGGCAAACTAGCAAAAAGAGAAGTGGTCAGGGGTCCAGGCAAGCTGCCCTTAGAGACTCAGTCCCCCATCATCTAACACTCTGTCCACTGACTACAGGAGAATCTGAGGAACTAGTCCTTAGAGATGCCAAACTATAGGCCCCTTTTAGTCCTAGGAGCTCAAGTGGCCTATGAGAACATTTGGAAAGCCTTCTTGTGACACTGCCATGGCTGCCCATCTATATAGCAAACATTCCCCATTCTCTTCCTGCTAACAGAATCCACATTAGTTCAGATCTGATGAAGACTTCTTAAGTCACGAAAGGTAGGTCTCTGGCCCTAGTATAAGGGTGGACGTGGGAGCCCACTTTGGCCACCAAAATAGAAATGGAAGTTTGCTGCAAGATTTTGGAAGGGATTGTATGTTTTTCAAATAGAACTTATGAAAGGGAAACTTTTGGCTCTACACTTAGCTTCCTGTCTTTGGATATAATTGTGATGCCTGAAGCAGAGGCAGCCATTTTGTACCAATGAGGCCTATCATTTAAATCAGTGTATTTCAAACTCTTCTTATCTCACAGTACATTGAACCTATAGTTAAACTTCTTCAGCTCACTTAAATTATTTTGATCAAAACAAACAAAAAAAAGAGTAAAAAAAGAATATACTTAGAGTGCTTTGAACTTCTTTCAAAAATAATTTAAATAATGATTTTCTTTTTTCTTTTTTTTTTTTTT
>NW_003852426.1:7550706-7552155 GCF_000181295.1 Otolemur garnettii
CAGCAACCTCCAACTCCTGGGCTTAGGCGATTCTTCTGCCTCAGCCTCCCAAGTAGCTGGGACTACAGGCGCCCGCCACAACGCCCGTCTATTTTTTGTTGCAGTTTGGCCGGGGCTGGGTTTGAACCTGCCACCCTCCGTATATGGGGCCGGCGCCTTACTCACTGAGCCACAGGCGCCTCCCATGATTTTCTTTTTTCGAGACAGAGTCTCACTATATCACTCTCAGTAGAGTGCTTGGTGTCACAGCTCACAGCAACCTCAAACTCTCGGGCTTAAGCAATTCTTTTGCCTCAGCCTCCCAAGTAGTTGGGATTACAGGCACCCGCCACAATGCCTGGCTATTTTTTGGTTGTAGTTGTCATTGTTGTTTGGTGGTCCAGGCTGGATTTGAACCCTCCAGCTCCGACGTATGTGGCTGGGGCCCTAGCCACTTGAGCTGCAGGTGCCTAGCCTTAAATAATGATCTTTAACAGTTTTTGCAGCACACCTAAGATCCACTCACAGCACACTGGTTGAAAAATCACTGATTTAGATGATAGCACAGCACAAAGATAGCTGGGTCCTTGATGGAAAAATGAGCTAAGAAACCAGTCATGAGATAATCCACCTCAAGACTCATTGTGACCTGAGAAAAATAAATGTATTTTAGGTTTGAATCCACTATCAATCAGACTTTCTGTTATCTACAGTCAAAGCATTCCTAATCCAACCCAACTCCTCTCTGTCCCAGCCCCATTTCCCTGTCTCCTCCCTATCCTTAATTCCCATCTCTAATGATGACCTCCAGTCTGAGCAGGGAGGCCTCTGAGCTGGGAGAGGAGGTTTGGCAAGCTACTACAATATGGTTTGGATGCCATGGAAGGCTGGCTTCCATCCCACGACTCTCTCTCTCTCTTGTTTCTGCTTCCTGGAGGTTTCCCCAGATCAGGGTTTGCCTCTCAGAACCATAGGCATCCCTTAGCAACGAAGACCTCTTCCCTCCTTGGGGAGAGAAACAAATTACCTCTTTCAGTCACACCTATCATAGTACCCAGGTCTCTACCATGATCCCCATGGAGACATCAACCCCCAACCCCAAGAAGCCCTCGAGGCTTGAAGTCTGAGGGAGCTGGATTTGGACCCTCCTCTACAAAAATGTACTAGCTGTATAAACTTGGGCAGGACCCTTAACCTCGCTGAGCCTCCATTTCCTCATTAGCAAAAATGAAAAAATAGTATCTATTTCATAGTGTTGTTGTGGGGCTAAAAGATATAATAATTGTGGTAGGCAGAAACATAAAACGGCCTTCAAGATTCCAGCCCCTTGGCTCGGCGCCTGTGGCTCAAGCGGCTAGGGCGCCAGCCACATACACTTAAGGTGGCGGGTTCGAATCCCCAGCCCGGGCCCGCCAAACAACAATGATGGCTGCAACCAAAAAATAGCCAGGCGTTGTGGCGGGCACCTGT
>NW_003852426.1:7552297-7553665 GCF_000181295.1 Otolemur garnettii
AAAAAAAAAAAAAAAAAAAAGATTCCAGCCCCTCAATGTACATACCTGTATAATCCCCTGTCCTTGAGTGTGGGTGGGACCTGGGACTACAACTGGATTGTCAGTCACGTGATTAGATTATGCTGTACGGCAAAGGTGATCAGGTGCTTAACCCTGTGATTACAGTTTCTTTACATGAAATTCTGGGGAAAGATTCTCCCATTGGTTTTGAAAAAACAAGCTGCCATGTGATGGGGCCACATGGCTAGGACCTAGGGGTGGCCTATAGGAGCTGATCTAACAACCAGCAAGAAAACAGGAATTTAATCTTATAGCTGCAAGATATTGAATTCTGCCAAAACCCAGTGATCTTGGAAGAGGACCCTGAGCCTTCAATGAGGTCACACAGCCTGCTGACACCTTGATTCCAGACTTATGAGACCCTGAGCAGAGAAGCCAGTTAGTTCATGCTGTGCCTGGACTTCTGACCTACAGAACTGAGAAATGGTAAATGGCTGTTGTTCTAAGCTACTAGGTTTGTGGTGATTTTTTACAAAGCAACTGAAAGATAATATAATGATCTGAGTTTGAACCATACAAAAGTGCTATTTGAATAGGTTAAAAATGTTAAGTATAGGCAATTGCGTATAGTCCAGCCTAATACAGATGTAATACTTACTTAATAAGTGCCACTGTTAGTATTTCCCTGGCTCTATTAAACTGAGTACCTTGGCATACTGAATTTAGTTAAATGGACCTCATTTTCCTAGCTCTGGCTCTGACTTCTGCCACACTGCCCCCAGGTCTTCCCCTCTCCGAGCAGGTTCACACTTGTTCTGAGAGGCCCACAGCACTGCTCCTGAGCTGGGCTGCTTCTCAGGCCCCAGGGCAGCAAAATGCCAACTTGAACAGACAGCAACAATATCTCTGGGGCAGAGGTACCAGCTGCCCACGGGCCCCATACCAGCTGGCGGGGAGAGAGCAGCTGCTTGAGAGCTTCCAGCAGGGCTAAGTGATCAGGCTCCCTCTGGACTCTCCCCTCCCATCTTCCCCAAGAATCTGGGTCTCAGGAGGCCACAATATGGAACTATGCACATTGTTTCTTCAGCAGGACCCTGCCCAAGCACAAAGGCTTCCTGTTATATAAAAAACGCAAATCATTCTTGCTAACTAACATGCTGATCCAGATCCCTGCACCAGACAATGTGTTACACAAAGACCTGAAAAATAGTGAGACCTTTGGGAAATGGGTCACCAAACAGGTAAATTTTGACTGGGTCTGCAGAGTGGCTAACAAAGACAGGAAAGGTCTAGAACAGACCATCAGAGATTGGAGGAAGGAAGAGCTTCTGGCTCAGGAGTGTGGGGTCTTTTTTTTTTTTTTTTTTT
>NW_003852426.1:7554077-7565091 GCF_000181295.1 Otolemur garnettii
TTCTCTTGCCTCAGCCTCCCAAGTAGCTGGGACTACAGGTGCCCGCCGCAATGCCAGGCTATTTTTTGTTGGAGTTGCCATTATTGCTTAGCTGGCCTGGGCTGGTTTGAATCCACCAGCCTCGGTGTATGTGGCTAGAGCCCTAACCACTATGCTACAGGTACCAAGCCTTTATCCTCTTTTTTCTTTCTTTTCTTTTCTTTTTTTTCTCTCTCTTTTCCTTTCTTTCTTTCTTCTTGGATACAGGGTCTTGTTCTGTTGTCCAGGCTATAGTGAAATAACACAATCATAGCTGACTTTAGCCTCAAACTCTTGGGCTCAAGCAATCCTCCTGCCTCAGCCTCCCAGTTGCTAGAATTATAGGTACCTGCCACCACTCCCAAATACTTTTTAAAATTTTTTGTAGAGATGAGGGTATTGCTATGTTGCCCAAGTTGGTCTCGAATTCCTGGTCTCAAGTGATCCTCCCACTTTAGCCTCCCAAAGTTCTGGGATTACAGGCGTGACACTATACCTGGTCTAAAGTCATATTTTCTACAATGTCTGCTGATATCAAGTTCCGTAAACCACCTGCCTTACTCATTCCCAGAACAACTTCTAAGAATCTCTATACCTGACTTGGCACCTGTGGCTCAAGCGGCTAAGGCACCAACCACATACACCTGAGCTGGAGGGTCTGAATCCAGCTGGGGCTGCCAAACAACGATAGCTGCAACCAAAAAATAGCCAGGCATTGTGGCGGGCACCTGTAGTCCCAGCTACTTGGGAGCCTGAGGCAGGAGACTTGCTTGAGCCCAGAAGTTGGAGGTTGCCGTGAGCTGTGATGCCATAGCACTCTACCCAGGGCAACAGCTTGAGGCTCTGTCTCAAAAAAAAGAATCTCTATACCTATCAGATCTTCACATTCTCATCTTCTTTTTCATACAAACCTGGGACCCAAGTATAGACACAGATCTTTATTTACTTCCAGGTATCAAATAATTGATATCAATCACTATTCATGGATTAATCCATTGAATCCTCCTTACTTGTAAGGATCATGCTTGCTGTACCGATAGGGAAACTGAAGCACAGACAACTTAGGTATTTTACCCATGGTCACTGGAACAGGGCTGGGATTCAAACCTAAGGAGACAGATGCCAGAGCTCAGAGTCTAACCACTGTGTCACACAAAAGAGACTTTTTAATCTTCAGCTCTGAAGTTAACCAAGATTGGTAAAAATAATTGTTAGGGAGTAAACTATAGACTAGCCCATGACATACTCCACTTGAACATGTCCATCCCATATTGTCATCTGCCTTCAGCAGACTCAGCTGGGCCGCCATGGTGGTCCTCTGCTCTGACTCAGATATGCCCCTATACCAGGCAGCTCTGCTCACCTAGGAGTACCTAGGATAGGCATGGGTGGTAGGGCTTCTGGGGTTGCAGTGGGTGGTAGGACCCTTCATAAAGAACAGAGGGAGAAGGGAACTGGAAACTAGCATTCTTGAGAGCCAGAGATGGCAACTCATAATCTTCCCTGAAATGCTGGCCCTGTGAAACGCTTGCTCCCTGCACCCCAGTTGCTCATCCTGAAACCCCTTAGACTTCTCGCCCCACCAGCCCCTCTGTCTGCCCTACTATATACCCTTCCTACCAGAAGGTGTCACCTAGATGCTCAGGGCAGGAGCATTACATAGCCTTCACTCCTAAGGCCCTATAGCACTGACCACAGAGTATAGGAGAGAAGGACTTGACTTCTGTTAACTGGTCACAAACAATATGCTAGAGAAAGTCACTCTGTGCCTCTCTCCCTCCTCCCCACCCTCATCTTCCTCTCCTCTTTTTTTCCCTCCTCCTTCTCATACCCCTGACCCCGTTCTGTTCTAGAACCTAAATAATAGCACCTGAGTGGGGCAAAGAGAACAATCTACAATTTCAAGACCACTCAGATTACCTTCTCACCTCCATTCTATTCCAAGTGACTCCTCCCTGTACATCCCTCTCCATGAAAACCCACTTCTCTACCCTTGGGCTTCCTTGGAGAACAGGAGCAGGCCCCAGGTTAGACCCTCCTCAGGCTGATGGATCATGTTCCCTGCAAGGGAATGGAAGCCAGGCTTGGCCCCAGAACCACATCCTCTAAGAACTCAGATGCATCCCAAGGTACTTCTTGTGTAAGAGGTTTGAGTCCTTTGGACACACCTCTACTTCCACAGAGCAAACAAGAGGGACCAAGTGCTACTGCCTTAGGGTTGCTATGTATTAAACACCTATTGTGTGCCAAGCAACTGCAAAGTAGTGTGCTAGGGCTCAGTGCCTCCCCCTCTCCCACTGCTGCCAGGCACCATTCTAGGCATATGAGCTACCTTGGCAAAGAGGTTTCTCTATGAGTACATATTGCTTATCGTTTCTACTTGACAAATAGAGCAAACTAAGGCTAAGAGTTTGCCCCCAAGTGATGAAGCAGAGGTGCCATTTTAAGAAGCTTAATTCCCAAACCACAATGTCACCTGCCTTTTCTCTCCACTGGAGGAGTGGGTTTGTGAGTCTGATTCAGGCTGGGAATCCCTGAAATGCTTTGGCAGAGGAGGGATGAAGTCAAGTCTACACACCTAAGAGTCTTAAGAGGTTTAGTCCTCAGTATACAAATGACCCGTGGGGCAGGCAGAGTACTCAGGGGCCTAGGGAACACACAGACAGTAGATGGAACTGGAAGTCGGGCGCGTGGTTCATGCCTGTAATCCTAGCACTCTGGGAGGCTGAGATGGATGGATTACCTGAGCTCAAGGGTTCAAGACCGGCCTGAGCAAGAACAAGACCCCATCTCTAAGAAAAACAGCCAAGTGTTGTGGTGGGAGCCTAAATCCCAGCTATTTGGGAGGCTGAGGCAAGAGAATCGCTTGAGCTATGACAGCATGGCCCTCTACCAAGGGTGACAAAGTGAGACTCTGTCTCAAAAAAATGGAGCTGTGTGTCTC
The DNA here is from genome assembly GCF_000181295.1 of Otolemur garnettii. NCBI lineage: Eukaryota > Metazoa > Chordata > Mammalia > Primates > Galagidae > Otolemur > Otolemur garnettii. The sequence goes on from NW_003852426.1 coordinate 7,557,040, forward strand.
ATGGGTGATAGGATGTGAGAGTGGGGAGCATGAAGCCAGGCCTTTCGGGATAGGGGGACACAAAGTGGCAGAGCTGAAAGAAGAGTGAAATCTGGACAGGGAACAGGCTGTTCAGAAGCTCAGAGGTGGGAAGGATTCCGAGACAACTCAGAAGATGACAGGTATGATTGAAGGCTGGGAGGGAGCACCAGGAGCAGGGCTGTGTGTGCAGAACGGAGGGTGGGCTGTGTTAGCTGCCGATGGCTGAGGAGGGGAGACCGGAGCTAATAGGACATCAAGAATCCCCTAGCAGAGTAACAGCAAGATGCAAATGGCACTGGCAAGGTGCAAATGGTGCTCAGAGATGATTCTGACAGCATGGGGTGTGGGACCAGGGGAGACACTGGGAGCTATCACAGAAGCCCTGTGGAGGGCCTGGCTCAGGGGGCAGCTATATTTGATCACACTAGCCCTCACTCCCACTCACCCACAAGTCTTCAAGAGAAAATGCTCCTGAATCCCTCCCTCTTTCATGCCTTTGTCCAGATTATCTGGCTCTACTTACTCCTCCCTAATGCCACAATTTTGTAATACAGGGCTGGAGACGGGGGACGAGGTCACTCCTTTGTGAGGGGTGACCAATGAGTGATTTAGAAGAGGATGTGGGCTCGGCGCCTATAGCTCAACCGGCTAAGGCGCCAGCCACGTACACCTAAGGTGGCGGGTTCGAATCCCCAGCCCGGACCCGCCAAACAACAATGACGGCTGCAACCAAAAAATAGCCAGGCGTTGTGGCCGGCGCCTGTGGTCCCAGCTACTTGGGAGGCGGAGGCAGGAGACTCGCTTGAGCCCAGGAGTTGGAGGTTGCTGTGAGCTGTAATGCCATGGCACTCTACCCAGGGGGACAGCTTGAGGCTCTGTCTAAAAAAAAAAAAAAAAAGAGGATGTGGTGGGTGATTTCAAAGGAGGACCAGCCAGAACTCCGGATATGCTGTCAGTTATTTGGGTCAGGGGGCTTGGCATCTCTGGGAGAACCTCAAGGGGGGCTATGCCTGGGCCATAGTGCCCCTCATAGTCCTAATGAGGCAGGGATCCTAGGCCAGTCACAGAGTGACTGCACTAGGCAAGAATCTCCCCTTTGCCACCCAAACCCTCTTACTGCCCAGGGCAGCCTTCCCCTCAGCTGGTGGAACCTGGGGGGAGATCCAGCCCTTAGAGAAGTCAACCCCGCCTAACCCTATGTGACATGAGGATTTGGGGGTGGTAACCCCCCAAATACTTCCTCCTCCTTCCCTGCTGGGCTCTAAAATCTCACAGTGTTCTATTCCTTTGGCTTAAGATTTTGGACCCAAGTTATCGTTTTTTTAAATGGTGCCTCTTTAAGTTGTTATCATTTATCCACGCCTCAGTATGACTGATTCAATCTGATTCTTTTCCAAGAGTTGATTTTGTCGTTTTTGGAGGGGAAGGAAAGCTTTAGAATCCTGGGGTCTAGGACAGTGGGTGGGTGAGGGAGGAGAGGGAAAGGATGCTGGGGCAAAGAAGAGGAAGCATAAGAGAGGAAGGCACAGGAGGGAGTCTGGGATGGATGGGGCAAATCACTGACTTCTCTGTTTGGGGAGGGGTTGATCTACGAAGCCGAAGGGGAGACCCTGGTGTAGCCTTTCACCACCTCCCTCTCCCTACTCAGGTGTCTGGACCCCCGTTCCTGTATCTTCCTGCCTCTTCGAAGCAACAATCTGAAGTGCAAACTTTCTGGGATATGACCCCAGCCTGGCTTGCCATTTTGCCGTCGCCCCCCGCAGCTGGGCAGGGGCTCCTGGCCGACAGGCAGGAGCGCTTCTTGGAGGAGAGGACACCGTGGGAAGGGGGCGCGCGGAGATAGAGCTTCCAAGCGGCAAGAGCTGTGGGGCTCCGGATTCAGGGGCGGGGCAGGGGGGACCCATCCAGCGGGCGGCTCACCTGCAGGACACGGTGATCTCCACCTTGGTGGCCGGGATGCTGCCCGCCAAGGAGTCGAACTCGCTCAGCGACGCCATGTCCTCGGGCTGCTCCATCGCCCACCGCACCCCCACCCCAAATTAGTCAATCCCTGCGCGATTCACGCCTCCTCCAGAGCGGCTGGAGCCCTGGGCTCTCCCCCAACTCCAGAGCCAGGGCTGGGCGGCAAGGGGAGGAGAGAGGAGCTCGAAGAGGGGGCGTGGGAAGTGAGAGAGGGAAGAGGGCGGAGGGAGCGGGGGCAGCGAATCCAAGAGGGGGCTCGGGTGACGCCGCAAAGAGGCTAGGGGCCCAGCGGGAGGGGCAAAGAGCCCGGGAAGCTGGGGCGCAGCGGGGAGAGGCAGAGAGGGGCGCGGGGAGAGGGTGCTGGGAGGAACGCGCAGAGTCGTGGAGAGGGGAACAGAGAAAGGGGCGTGCGTGCAGCCGTGGGCCGGGGTAGAGGGGCTACGGGAGACCGGGAGAGGAGCCTGGGGGACTGGAGGGGCCGGATGGGGCGCAGGCGGCGGGGGTGGCGGGGCGCGGACAGCGCGGAGCCCGGAGCGCCTGGGCTGCGCCGCCTTTCGCTGGGTCTCGGCGCGGGCGGCAGCGGGGTTGAGACGCGGTTGCAAGCGCCACTTGCCAGGCTTGGGCTCCGGCTCCGGGGTGCCCGGGCTGCGGGAAAATCAAATCTGCCCGAAGACGCCGCCTCCCGCCACCCGGGGTGGGCTGTGTGCGGACCCGCCAGCGCCGGAGGGGGCGCCCGCAGGGGCCGGGGCGGGGCCGCGGGCGGGGTCTGCGCGCAGTGCGAGCGTGTGTGAGCGTGTGAGTGTGTGTATGTGCGTGGCGGGCATGGGGACGCGGCTTCAGATGCTGGGGACGTGGAGGGTGACAGCCAGAGATGGTCCCTGTCGCGGGCGTCTTTTGCGTGCGCCCGCTACCCCACCTCCCATTGGGGGGTCTCCTTACCCGGGAAGGGAGGGTTGTGTGAACCAAGGGACGCTTGTTTGGAAGGGTCTACGTATGCAGGGCGGGTACAGGGCTGGAGTGGGAGGGAAGCGTCCAAAAAATCCCCCACGGGATTGGGGAGGAGGGTCTCTGCTGAGTGTGCGCCCCACCTGGGACCAGGTTTCCGTCTAGAAACAGACTCTACATCCCCATATCGAGAGGTGCGTGGAGGAGACCCTAGTGCCAGGAGGGAGCATCATGGTTTCTCAGTGATGGCCTCTTGGCGGGGCAGAGTCGGTGCGGTGCGTGGGCGCTTCTCCCTTCCCGCCTCTGGTTCCCGCCGGCCCTGCCTCACCGAGTCGGCCTCCTAAACCAAGAGCCAGCGCCCTCCCCTTCCCCCGCCAGTCGTGACCACACAGCTAAGCCAGCCTCCAGGTCTAGAAGCTTCTGCCACCAGACTGGAGGAGCGGCCCTAGCTCTTTGGGCTTCTGTAACTCCAGCTCTGAGTAGAGCGAGGCTTTGCTGTGTGCCAGGGTTCCAGGGCCTGCCCTAGGATCCAGGGGAGAGTCTCAGGGAGCTAGGGGACAGTTGAAGCATCTTTCAAGCAGCCCCCTTCCCACCCAACACCCTGGCGGCCCCCACCTCACTCTGGCCTCACACTTCTGGACCGGTGGTTGCTGCCATGAGGCATTTCCATGAGGCTGCACACGCACCCAGGCGTTAGACTTGTCTGCAGAAAATCCACCCGCAGCCCCTCCTCAACCTTAGCCTAAGCTTTGCTGAGATGGAGCCTCCAGTTCAACGCAGGCTGTGCTTTGGCCAGGTGGCCAAGAACCTGCAACTAGCTGGAGAAGAGCCACACCCTCTGGGCCTCACCTGTGGCTGCAGGACCATAAGAGGGTCATCCATATTCTGTTTGAAGCCAATTCCCAGAACATCAGGTACAGCCAGAGTCAAAGATAGTTAAAAGGAAGGAGACATAACTTGGCCTGAGACCATTTACCCATGGCTCAGGATCAGCTGGGTTTGGTTCTGCCCCATGGGACACTCAGGCAGAGGCTGGAACTCCTCAGGCAGTGGGGCATAGCTGGGTCATGTTTGGTCTGACCCTCCCTCCATGGAGCCCTCCCTCCACGGAGAATAACTCAGTCTTCCTTTCTATGGGATACAGAACTGGACTTAGAATCTCTACATTCCCCACCACCCACCTAGTGTAGACAATACTTAAATAAAACATACTTGTGGAATATGTTCTCCATTCATTCCATGAGTATTTACTAAGCACCTGCTGCATGCCTGGCACTTGAGAAACCTTGTTGATAACAATGATCACCACTGTTTTATTCAAAGATCTGAACTAGACACTATGCTTAATTTTTTTTTTAAGAGACCGATTCTCCCTGTGTTGCCTAGGCTATTCACAGGCAGGACCATAGCTCACAGCCTGGAACTCCTGGCCTTAAAAGATCCTCCTGCAGTCTCCCTGTAGCTGGAACTTCAAGTGCTCCCACTGCACCTGTTCATACTTAATTTTTTTGAACTACTATTCATGTACCATAAAATTGCCATTTTAAAGTGTACAATTTAGTGGTTTGTCATAGGTTCACAAGGGCCATGCATGATTTTAAATTCTCAAAATCTATGGGAATGGATTATTATCTATATTTAATAAATAATAAAGCTAGGGTCCAAAGAAGCTAAATAACTTGCCCATGATTAGCCAATTGGGAACTGGCAGAGTGAAGAAGCCAGGCAGCTGAGAACAAGCTTGACTCTGAGCAAGAGGCTTGACTGCCTCTTAGGGTAGGGCCAGGTGATAGAAAGTCACCAGTGAAATAAGGCCCTGTTGGAGAGCACAACAATAAGGAGCCATTGCAGCTCGTTGAGCAGGTGAGTAGTGAGACTGAAGTTCTAACCAAGTAATTTTGCAAAGTGACAAATTTTGGAATAGCAGCCCCAGGGGCTCTTTCTTGAAAGATGTAGGGGCATGTTTGTATCATTCCATTCCCCTTAGTTATTGCATTTTCATTGCTGTTATCTTTGGCAAAAAAAAAAAAAAAAACCTATTTTGGGCACCTGCTCTGTGCCAGGCACTCTTCTAGGCTCGGAGAATAAAAGGGTGAAAAGACATAGTGTCTATCCCCAAAGAGTTCCCAGGCCAGTAGGGCCCCATGTGAGCTAGACCACAGGGCACCTTGAGGTATGCATTAAGGAGGTATAAAGGGCTCCAAAACAGAGAAGAATAACCAACCATTCTGCCCTAGGAGTGGGAACAAGGGCAGGTCAGGGAAAACTGCAAGAAGGAGCTGACACTGAGATAGACATTGGAGATGATGTCTTGGTTCAGTGGTTCCCAACCGTTTCCGCACCAGGGACTGGTTTCATTGAAGACTATTTTTACACAGATGGGGTGGAGGGGGAGTGGTTTGGGGATGAGTCAAGTGCATTACATTTATTATGTACTTTATTTCTATTATTATTACATTGTAATATATAATGAAATAATTACATAAGTCACCATAATGCGGAACGAGTGGGAGCCCTGAGCTTGTTTTCCTACAACTAGACAGTCCCATCTGGGAGTGATGGGAGACAGTGACAGACAAAGTTTCACTTTGGTCCCTGACTGCTCACCTCCTGCTGTGTGGCTTGGTTCCTAACAGGCCATAGACCAGTATCAGTACATGGCCCAGGGGCGGGGACCACAGTCTTAGTTTCCCTCAGAAGCAGATCCTGAGACAAAGATTTGAATGTGAGTAGGTTGTTTGGGAGATGTCTTAGTATGTTACTATTGTTGTAACAAAATACTCTAGACTGAGTTATTTACAGAAAAAATTTATTTCTCACAGTGCTAGAGGCCGAGATGTCTAAGATCAAAGTGCCAGCAAGTATGATGTCTCTGCTTCCAAGATGGCACCTTGTTGCTGCATCTTCCAGAGAAGCAAACACTGCATCCTCCCATATCAGAAGGTCGAAGGCCAAAAGGGGGCCTCACTAGCTCCCGTGGGCCCCTTTGCAGAGCCTCCTAAAGGCCCCACTTCATAGTATTGTTACATTGGCAATTAAGTTTCAACACATAAATTTTGGAGGGGACACTACAGAAGGATAAGGAGATACCCTGTGGGGAATGTGGAGGTGAGATAGGGAAGGAAAGGAGCTAATATAATGTGCTTTATCAAGCCAGTTATTGCTGGGGGACAACAGGCCTCACTCTCACCAAAGAACTCTGGGAGACTGTAAACATACCTTAAACTTTGCCATCAGAGAGGCAAGGGTGCTGGGATCTTTACAGCGCTTCTTCCAGTCATCAGGGCAGTGGCTGGGAGCTGCTTCTGGAGGTGTTGATTTCCTGGCACTTTTGGCCTGATCAGCACAGAGTGGCAGTGCAGGTTCTGGAAGCCAGAGAAAGCTCCAGGCAAAGAAATGCAGGAGGTGGCAGTGGGATGTGGGGAACTGGAGCACACTAAAGTAAAGGGGCAGGATGGGGCAGGGCACCGACCAGAGACTGAGGGCCAGAGATCTGTGAATGGGGACCATAGTGCAGCTGGAGCACAGGACAGCTGTATGTAGAATATGAGGCCAGGGGGTGAGCCCCAGAACATAAAACTTGCTGATCAGGCCCAGGAGAAAAAAATCCTCCCAGTCTCTTCTCAGATGAATTGCTAATGGTTCGAAAGCAGCCCCAGACAGATGTTGCCCTTGGAGGGATTATTTCTCCTTTGAGAACTATGATAGTTCTGAGTAACCATGGTCATCCATGATGTCCAGCCAGTGGGTGAGCCAGCAGGTGCTGCAGACATGCTGTCTGGGCCTGGCAGCCAAATTAGAACCAACCATGGCCCTGGCCCACCAACCACGTAACTGCCGCTCATCTCTCTGATTAGGAACTACAAGCACGGAATGGGCCATGCCCAGAAGATCCGGAATAATAAGCGTCAGCGTTTTGCCTTTGCCATCCAAGACTGCAAACACGCTCTCATCTGACCTAATCCACGGTGTTAATGACGGCAGAGCAATTTCAAGAGGCTACTCACAGCATTGATAAGGAGAGGAAAAGCACCACTGGTTTAGGAGGCAGAGCTCCTCACAGAAGAGGCAGCTGCTGTCCCTCCTCCCCTCTCTAGCCACATCTTGTAAATGCTGAGGATGGGGATGGAGGAGAAAAGGGCATGAAGAGTGGAAATGGGCAAGTGCCTGGGATGGGGGAGGAGGGGTGCCCATACTGCACTTTAGAACAAACTAGGAAAAAGGCATTCTTTTTACTCTGAGTAAATGCAACCTTGAGGCAGGTAGGGTATGCGGCTTTTTGGGCTGAGTGTGGGCGGGTTTTGAGCTCCCACCTACCCTCCTGTCTGGGTGCCTTTATACAGTAAACACCTTGCACTGCTGTACATGGCAGCCCCAGGGACAGAAGGAAAGTTAGGAGGGCATGACAGGAACTTGAAACCACCATAGCAATAAAGAGGCTGGGGAGATGCAGCATCTGATTCCATCCATTAATAGAAATCCTAGAAGGGGCTTAGGTGGAGACCATTTAGGTTAAACCCCTTCTTCTACTGAAAAGCTTCGAGAGGAGGGGGTGATGGACTCAAGGTCACCCAATGCTTCCCTTGATAAGAAATCCCACTAACAGTGAGGCCAGATGCCCACAGGCAGTGAAGTCCTGCCTCAGGAGGTGTGGTGAGAAGCCATGTTCTGCTGGGGTAGAGGAAGAGTCGAGAAGCCAGCCACCCAGCCATGGGACACTCCATGCTTCTACTCTGTCATTCCCCCTGGAAGGGTGGCAGCCTCCCCACCAAATGCCCCATCATCTAACCCAGAGTCCCTATGCTTCCCCTCTCTCCTGCCTCCCCCCACATCGCTGTGACCGCTCAGCCCATGTTTCATCTGGACAAAAAGAAGCCCCAGGGCTCTTCTGCTCCTAGGATATACCACTCCACCCAGCCCTGCCCCAGCATCTGTCTGCAGCCCAGTGGGCTCTGGATCCCTCTCTCACTTCTCTTGCCCTCCTCTCCCTTCCAGCCACTCATGCTTTTGAAAGTGAGGGTGTTGGCTTGGCGCCTGTGGCTCAAGTGGCTAAGGCGCCAGCCACATACACCTAAGGTGACGGGTTCGAATCCCCAGCCTGGGCCCGCCAAACAACAATGATGG
>NW_003852426.1:7565318-7578558 GCF_000181295.1 Otolemur garnettii
AAAGACTGGAACCTTCACAACAACCGGAGAATCCACACAACCATAGTCCAGTTGTGTCACTCATCTGCTTAAGACCCTTCCCTAGATGGAAAGCATTTCAAATTGTATGTAAAACCAGCACATTGTACCCATGATTGCATTAATGTATACAGCTATGATTTAATAATAAAAAAAAAAGACCCTTCCCTGGCTCCCATCTCACTCTGAGGTAAAAGGGTTTACTGGGCCCCTCTGGCTCGAGCTCTCTGCTTCCTTTCCTCCTCCTCTCCCTCTCACTGACTCCACTCCAGCCACCTTGGCCCCAGCACCAGCCCTGCAGGCTCCTGCCTCGGGAACTTTGTACTTGCTCAGCCTGGAATATTCTCCCCTGTATCCTTCAGGTCCCTCAAGTCTCCACCTAAATGGCCCCTTGTTGTGACAGCTTTCCTGGCCATACGACTTATCAGTCTTCCCTTGTTTCTTTCATTCCACTCATCTTCCTTTATTTTTCTTCATGGCATTATCCTTGTCTGTTTTGCCACTAGGATACAAGCTTTATGCAGGCAATGACTTCTCTTGTTCCTTGCTTACCCCTGGCCCCAAGGACAGTGTCTGGCACAGGGCAGGTGTCCATTTGTCAGATGGCTAAATGAAAAGCCTGGCTCAGCGCCCATGCTCAGTGGTTAGGGCACCGGCCACATACACTGAGGCAGGTGGGTTCAAACCTGGCTGGGCCTGCTAAACAACAATGACAACTGCAACAAAAAAATAGCCAGGCATTGTGTTGGGCACCTGTAGTCCCAGCTACTTGGGAGGCTGGGGCAAGAGAATTGCTTAAACCCAGGAGTTTGAGGTTGCTGTGAGCTGTGATGCCATAGCACTCTACCAAGGGCAACACAGTGAGACTCTGCCTCAAAAAAAAGAAAAAAGAAAAGTCCACCCTTGCTGTCAAAAACACTGACCCCCTTCATAAGGACTCCCTGGCACCCACCCACTAGACCCAGACAAGGCCAGGGTTTTCCCCACCACACATAGCTCATCTATCTCTCCATCCAGCAAACATTTATTCAGCATCTGGTATGAATTCACTGTGACTTGTTGTTTGGCAACTATTAGATTGAGACTCTCTGGCTCCTTGGCCAGTACCACGGAGAAAGGAAGGGACTTTTATGTATTTATTTACCATGCAATAAGTGTGGGGGGTGGTGAGAATTTAACATCCATCCCACATTTAATCCTCACAATAACCTCGGGGTGCTATCATTGTCCCACTTAACAAAACTTGACTCCTCTGTGCCATGTGCTATGCTAGTTCATCCCTAGGGATGGAGAGATGAGTGAGGACCAGGCTCTTGAGAAGCCCAGTCCAATGGTGTTAGATGACTCATTTTGAGTTTATGTTCTAGGAAAGCTATAGGAGAATAATGGGCATTTTTTGCTCCATTTTTTCAGCTCGCAAACTAAGGTCCAAAGTAGTTCAGTAACTTAAATTGCTTAAGTGGCGGAGACAGGATGCAGACCAAGAACTATGTTGGTTCAAAGCCCCTGTCTTTGCTCCTCAGGGCAATGCTTCTGCTCCTGGGCCTCGACCTGGGCTCTGCCCAGGAGCCTCAGTTTCCATCAACAATGCCCAGGACAGGCTTGGCGCCTGTGGCTCAAATGACTAAGGCGCCAGCCACATACACCTAAGGTGGCAGGTTCGAATCCAGCCCAGGCCCACCAAACAACAATGATGGCTGCAACCAAAAAAAATAGACAAGTGTTGTGGCAGGCGCCTGTGGTCCCAGCTACTTGGGAGGCGGAGGCAGGAGACTTGCTTAAGCCCAGGAGTTGGAGGTTGTTGTGAGCTGTGATGCCACAGCACTCTACACACGTACACAGGGCGACAGCTTGAGGCTTTGTCTCAAAAACAAAAACAAACAATGCCCAGGACAGACCTTTCACAAGTTGGCAGGCCCACTCCAGTACCATGGAATCTGTGCTCAAGACCTTGACCCTTCCACTTTTTGCTATGTCCAAGCATAGACAGCCCAGCCTGTCACCTCCTCCAATCCCATTCTCACTTACACACTTTCAATCTAATATTTAGCTTGGTATTATGAGTCATGGGATTAGAAACTTCAGCCCTGCAAAGGACTTTAAGATAAACTAACTCCCCTAGATTTTATAGATCTAGGAACCAGGTCTAGTGAAATTCACCCAGGGTTATTTGGCCAATAAGCAAAATTACAGACAAAAGCTAACAGGCACTCTCATCATAATTATTTCTTTTTTCACCTCAGCTTCTTTTTTTTTTTTTTTTTTTTGAGACGGAGCCTCAAGCTATCCCCCTGGGTAGAGTGCCATGGCATCACGCTCACAGCAACCTCCAACTCCTGGGCTCAAGCGAGTCTCCTGCCTCAGCCTCCCAAGAAGCTGGGACTACAGGCGCCTGCCACGATGCCTGGCCATTTTTTGGTTGCAGCCATCATTGTTGTTTGGCGGGCCCGGGCTGGGGATTCGAACCCGCCACCTTAGGTGTATGTGGCTGGCGCCTTAGCCACTTAAGCCACAGGTGCCGAGCCTTCACCTCAGCTTCTTCAAGATGGGTTCTTCAAGAGATGGGTTGCTGTGACTTTCTGTTGACTGATGAACACAAATGTACCATCTCTGGCCCTTCCACAATAAAGGCCAAAGTGACCTTTCATCTCCCCAGGCCTTCATTCCCAACCACTCCCATTTATTTGCTTCTGGGCCTTTGTTCCTGCCCCTTCCTCTCGGCTGGGCCCAAATCCTACTCTTTCAGGTGCCATCTCTTCTAAAAACCTAGCCTCATTGAGTTTCTCCTTCCATTCAACACCCAAAATGCTTCTCTTGGGTGGATTTTCCCCTCCCTTTCCTCTGTAGCTAAGGGTGTGCCCTGAAGGAAGGGGACCAGGCCTTCTCACCTTGGTTCTCCATAGGTTGGCCATTCCCAGATTCAGCTTCACTCTTTCTTTTTGCTGGATTTAATTTCATTTGAATACATCACCCCCCAGCAAAGCCAGCTAGTCTGCTTTTAGGCCTCCCGAACTCACTGTCTCTTCACTCAAAGTAAGTAAGCCCATTTCCTCTTGTTTGAGCATCTTGGGAAAAGAAGGAGTTCTCACATTTCTTCAGAAGCTTAAAAGCAAACTAGGTCCCTCCCTAAAGTCTCAGCCTTCCCCCAATGCACTTGATGCCTTCCTGATTGTCATGCTCAGGTCCTAACAAGGGATGAATGGGTAGATTTCCATCCGGGAGGCCTCAATCCAGGCTGTTCTTTGACCTCCCTCCTATTTCTTCCCTGCCCGAGTTGCTCTGCGGGTCCACTTAAAGGACCTGTCCCTCCCTCCCTTAAGGCTGAGGAGGTATGTGGGAGGGGTGGGGGCTATTTCACCCCAGCCCTTAGATTCTCTGTCACTATGGCTGCCTGGCACTGTCCCTGGCTGTAACTGCATCAGGGCAGCCTGAGAAGCCACTGGGGGCGAAATATTCTTTTATTTTTAAGCTCTAAATTCATTTTCATGCCAAGCTGCTTGTATTTGCTTGCCTGGCTGCTGAAGGTAACTGAAACATGCCCCAAATACCATGATCCTGGCTTTGTGCAGAAGCTGAAGTCCCAGTGGCCCTGCCTTGGAGCTTGCTTGCCTGCATCTACAGCAGCCTGCCATGATTTCCTCAGGTTTTATTAGCTCTGGCCTTGTACCAGGAGTGGAGCTCATCAGACACACTTCACATCTTGCCTCCTCCACCTCTGGCTAGGAACAGTTGCCCCGATTACGGGAAGTATTTGTTCCCCAGTTCACTGATAATTTTATCAAAAGCCCAGTCCAGGCTCAAGTGTCAGGCTTCAGAGCTGCTGCTGACAGCCCCTTAGAGGTTGCTGGCCTGCTAGGGGCAGGGGCTGGGGCTGGTGCAGGGGTAGGGGGCAGAGTACGAGGGTTCCCATACTTTCTCTCACTGTATCTGTTTCTCAATTTCCCCAGCTTGCAAACAGAATAATATACCCGCAGCACCACCCCCTCCAGAGTTCTCTGGAAGAAAAATGCCATCATAAAATTATAGAGATTTAGATTAAAGGGGGCTTAGAATGAGTTCAGGCCACTCATTCTACAGATGGAAAAACTAAGGCTTGGGGAAGAAAGTTACTAAAGTTATACAATGACCAATCGTGGTTTGAAAACCAGTTTCCTTATTTTGGTGAGCTGAAGGGAGCAGAAAATGGTCTTTGTGTGACTTTAGAGTGTGACAGAGGGAGAACAGACCCTAGCTTGAAGCTCAGCCCTGCCAATACCCAACCAATAGACATGACATCTTCATCTATGAAATACACAAATTTAGGGCAGTGCCTGTGGCTCAGTGAGTAGAGTGCCAGCCCCATATACTGAGAGGGTAGTAGGTTCAAACCTGGCCCTGGTCAAATTGCAACAAAGAATAGCCAGGCGTTGTGGCAGGCACCTGTAATCCCAGCTACTTGGGAGGCTGAGGCAAGAGAATCCCCTAAGCCCAAGAGCTGGAGGTTGCTGTGAGCTGGGATGCCACAGCGCTCTACCGAGGGCGACATAATGAGACTCTATCTTTAAAGAAAAAAAAAAAAAAAGAAATACACAAATTTATGAAATGAGGCATTCTGATGTCTCAGCCACAGCTCTTCGGAGAAGATTAAATGGAATAATATGTGTAAAGTACACAGTACTTGTTAAGTTCTTCCAAATATAAGTTCCTTCCCTTCTCCTGTTTGATCTTAAACAACATCACAAATGCTTTCAACCTGGTAAGCACAAAAGGGACATTTCCTTCAGAGCTGAATGTTGCCAAAATGACAGTTGTGATCTTCAGAGTCCCCTTCCTTTGGGGGCTTTTCTTACACAATGAATGCAAAATGGCCAGTTGCTCCCTGGCAGTGTAATGAGGAAGTAGAAATATGACTTCTTGTTTCTCCCCAGCTACTTCTGCTGTACAAAAGCTTCCTCACAGGTACACGGGGCAGCAGCTCTTAATGGAGCTGTGGCCAGATCCTCATGGAGAGGAAAGTGATTTCTATGAGATTAGCTGAGTGGTAAGGCTAATACAGTTATGATCCAATAAACATACTGATTAGGGTCATTTGTGCTCCCTCCCTGCTGCTGTGCCTCAGCAGGCCTGGCTCAGGCTCTGCTTGGAAGGAGCTTGGAGATAGCTGAGGCTAGGGCCTCCCAGCCAGCTGGGCCTGAAGATGCTCTAGGATGGATTTGTCAGATTGGCAATCCCAATCTATAAGGCAGGAGATTCAGGTTCTGTCCTCTGCTCAACCACAGATCATTGCTTTTCTGTATCTCTTCTTCCTCTGTGTGTCAAAGGTGGAGATCAGAGAAAAAGAGATGAACTGGGGACTAGGGATCAGAAGTCCCTAGTCCTAGCCCTGCGAGGCCTTAAGATTATTCACTCTGTACAAGGCTTTGTGCTACTTGCATTTAGTCTTCAGTTTGGTCATCCAGAAATGGGCATAATAATGTTAACCTTAGATTTTAGTTTGAGGTATTAAGAGAACAATATATACAAGAAACATTCACAGACCATGAAACACAGAAGGGGCAATAGTAACTTTTTGTTTTCTTCTAAGATTTCTTCTGGTTCACTTTCTCTGATTCTATGAAAATATTTGCAGACGTTGCCTGTGGCTCAAGGAGTAGGGTGCCAGCCCCATATATCAGAGGTGGCAGGTTCAAACCTAGCCCCAGCTGAAAACTGCAAAAAGGAAAAAAAAAAAAAAGGAAAATATTTGCTGGTGTTGGGTAGAAAAGGGGAGGGGGCTCCAAAGTTACTTGTTGAATGAGTAAATTTAACTGTAAGGTGGACTATTAAGCAGCTAAGAGAGGACTGACTTTTTATTAGGCATGCAACAGAATCCGGTCTTGGTCACAAGGGCTTATCCAACCTTACCATGATCAGCCTGTGCCAACAGAGTGCTTCCATAGGCTCATTCTGTGCCAGGCTAACATCTCACTTCCAGGAGTCTGAGCAGTTGCTTGTTTTCCATGTCCAAAGGGTAGCAGGCACGGCTCAGTAAGACCATGAAAGACATCTGCAGGCTTCTGCCTTTTGAAAAAGTTGCAAGACTAAATTGTATTCATAGTGGCCTCTAGTGGCAAATTTCCAAAATAGCATGCTAAATGGAAGCTTGGCAGCTGAAGGAATCCTCTCAGAATGACCTAAATTCAGAAACTTAGGTCTTAAAGGGGGCCTAGTTCAAATCTTCCCTTGGACATTTGAACTAGGACATTAAGTTGCAGAAGTAAAAGGATTTATCCAAGGTTACACAAAGGCCTCACATCCTCTCTCCATAAATCTTGCCCACAACTGGACATCTATGGTTTCAGAGGCAGGTAAGGATCTTAACCATTTGGAAGAACAAACAGGAATTGTTCTGATTTCTTTTTTTTTTTTTTTTTAGAGACAGAGTCTCACTTTATTGCCCTTGGTAGAGAGCTGTGGAGTCACAGCTCACAGCAACCTCCAGCTCCTGGGCTTAGGCAATTCTCCTGCCTCAGCCTCCCAAGTAGCTGGGACTACAGGTGCCCACCACAACGGCAGGCTATTTTTTGTTGCAGTTTGGTTGGGGCCGGCACCCTATCCACTGAGCCATAGGCGCTGCCCTGTTCTGATTTCTTTTACCTTCTTTCTTCCTTTTTTTTAAAGACTAGTCAAGTGATTAGGGTCATTTGTGCTTCCTCCCTGCTTCTGTGCCTAAGAAAAGGGGGGAAGACTAGAACTAGGAGTTCAATCAATAATTGATTTGTGAACGTTCAAGTGAGATAACACACTACCTTCAGACCAGCTCGGGACCCAATTTCTAAACCAGACAGCCAACCTTAGTGAGACCCTAACATGTTTTCTTCCCCCGCACTTTGCTTCTCTTTCATCTGTAAGAGTGTTGCAGGAAGATACCCTATCCTGGCATTTACCTAAAAAGTAGTAACCCACTCTATAGGCAACGGGGCTCTAAGGACATAACAAGCTTTGTTAGGCAGTAAACTCCACCACTTTAATAAATGTGCTTTTTCAATGCTTCCTCCTCCACACCTTGCAAGAATGTGCCAAAAGGGGCCACAGCACAGTGATGGCTCAGACTGGTTCGAGGATCTGGGGGTAGGAATCATTTGCCTTATTCAGAGAAAGCTATTTTTGACATATTCTGGAGACATAATCCAAAAATACATAAAGCTGAGGACTTCCAGAGGGCATAGTGGAAAGGCTTTGTTGTTATACCATAGCCGAAGCTTGAGTTTGGTGACTTCTGCAAATGGATCTGAAGTTTTTTTCTGACAGCGAATGTTTATTTGATTCATTCAGCAATAAATGAATTAGGACCTCAAAGTACTAAGGTGCTGGGAAGACTGAGAGAGGGGAGTAAGACAAGGTCCTCACTTCAGAGTTAGCCTGGTGGGAGGGAACGGCGTTGGTATGTTGGGATAAAGAGGCAAAAGGGTAGCGATTGTTTCAAAAGCCACTGGTATTAACTATGGCTGGCATTTTTTGAGTGTTTTCAAAATGCCAGTTCTGTCCTAAATACCTGTCCTTGTCCATCTAATCTTCACAACAGCCCTATGAGGTTAGCACCATTATCCTCATTTTATGGTTGAGGAAGCTAAAGCAGAGAATTAAGAAACTTGTTTAAGCTCACAGTGCTGGTGAGTGGTGGAGCTTCCAGAATCCTTTTCCTTCAGTGTCACCATTGCTGGTGCTGTTTCCCCTACATTTTCTGTGGTATCTACTGACCACACCACCTTACCCACCCTGGCGCCCACACAGGGGATTTCAGTGCCAGACACTGGTGTGATGTCTATAGCATACTAAAGTGGGAACAGAAGAGCACTGTTTGGTAAAGCTCGGTCTCAGCAGCCAAAGCCAGGAGCTATGAAAGCTTATTCTGTGCTTTGTCTTCACTCTTCTAAGGCCACAGGATGAGGCAGACAGCACTGGTCTAGAAGGCAGAGGACTGGGCTATGGGTTATGGCCCCACTTGCACTATGCTCTTAAGAAAATTCTCCTCCCCAGTTTCATGTTGGATGATTGTGACTCTAGGACCTCACTACTCAAAAGTGTGGTGTCTGGACCAGCAGTTACCCTTTCCTGAGAGCTGGTTAGAATACAAAATCTCTGGCTGAAGGCAGAACTAGAAGCTGCTTTCTAATAGGCTCCCTCTGTGATTCCTGTGTGAATTTAGGTGAGAAGCCTTGGGAGACACACACTGTCCAAACTTCTCACCCATCCCAGGGGCACTTGTTTGAAGCCCTGTTCATTGACGGTAAATCCCAACTTTAAGCCTTCTCTAATTAGTTTAGAATCTCCTCTTCCCACCTGACAAGGGACAGGGAACAGTATCTCTCCTGTCCTGGGATTAGCTCCCGGCAGTCCCATATCTCTAGATTAATCTCTACCCAATTTTTAAATACATCCTTGTCTTCTGATATGCCACTCTCACCTTGTTCTATTTGAGATATGACTGGAATGAGCTATCTGTGCACTAGCACACCCCATTTTAATGAAATTTATTCTAATGATACTTATCCTGACAGAATGTGGACACTCACAGGACCAAAGAATCAAGCAGGAGTTTTTTTGAGACAGAGTCTCACTATGTCATCCTCAGTAGGTTGCCGTGGCGTCACAATTCACAGCAACCTCAGACTCTTGGGCTCAAGGGATTCTCTTGCCTCAGCCTCTCAAGTACCTGGGACTACAGGTGCCCACCACAACACCCGGCTATTTTTGTCGCTGTAGTTGTCATTGTTGTTTGGCAAGCCCGGGTGGGTTTGAACCTGCCAGCTCCAGTGTATGTGAGTTGGTGCCCTAACCGCTGAGCTATAGGTGCCAAGCAGGATTTCTTTTAAACAAGCTCCCCTTGACTGGGTGCCGTGGCTCACATCTGTAATCCCAGTACTCTGGGGCTAGCGGGTTGCCTGAGCTCACAAGTTCAAGAGCAGCCTAAGCTACAGCAAGACTCCCATCTCTAAAAAAAAAAAAGCCAGGGGTTGTCATGGGCACCTGTAGTCCTAGCTACTGGGGAGGCTGAGGAAAGAGAATCACTTGAGCCTAAGAGCTGGAGGTTGCTGTGAGCTATGACACCACAGCACTCTACCAAGGGCAACAAAGTGAGACTGTCTCAAAAAATAAATAAATAAACAAGCTTCCCTTATATGCAGACGGGAATCTACAACCCTGGCTAACTGGCAGAATCACTAAAAACTGTGAAACAATTAAAAGTTTCTCTTTGAGGTCGTATCTTTTATGAAAATTGGCATAACCCCACACGTACGACTGCCTTGGCACGTACTTGGTGTACCTTTCCAGGAACAAGGACTATGCCTGTGGTGCTCTGTTCCCAAGGGCATACAGAACCTTCTTTACATCAAAGTAGTGATGATATGTTTCTACTACGCCGTGCCCTAGATAGAAGTGGGGATTTTCAGGATTATAACCCTAAAAGGTTAATGGATGGCTATTCCTTGCTCTCAGGGGAGGATCCAATCATGTCCACGCAGTGCAGGCTATTCCCAGAGTGTGGAACATCACTTTTCACATTACTACAAAACCATCTCTGGGAAGTTATAAAGTCATTGATACAAGATTTTTTGTTGTTGTTGAGGCAGAGTATCACTGTGTTGCCCAGGCTGGAGTGCATTGGCATTGGCTTAGTTCACAGCAACCTCAAACTCCTGGATTCAAGAGATTCTCCTGCCTCAGCCTCCCAAGTAGCTGGGATTACAGGCACCTGCCACAACGCCTGGCTAATTTTTTCTAGTTTTAATAGAGATGGGGTCTCACTTTTGCTCAGGCTAGTCTACAACTCCTGAGTGCAAAAGATCTTCCTGCCTCAGCCTCTCAGAGAGCTAGGATTACAGATGTGAGCCACTGTACCTGGCCCTGATACAGTTATTGTTGGGTTTTGCTTTTTTGTTGTTGAGACAAAACAGCAGAGAAAGAGGGTGAAGGTAGTGAAGGGAAGGCTTGAGAAATAGAATCTTGTCTGGCCATTCCATAAAGTAAACCACCATTCCCAAAATGTATAGAGTGTTAAGAAATATTGAAGTTATAATTCCCTCTTCAAGGAGCTACCAGCTTAGGGAAGCAAATACCACAACTCATACTACTGTTGGTCCAATAACAATGTGCAGTTGGGTCTCTGCAAATTCAAGGCATGTTCAGGTCTCAAAGAACATCTACCTGGTTCACCTACAGGTGATCCCGCCTCATTCAGAAATACTAGTCAACATCACTTCCTTCTCTGGTTCTCCTTTTTTAAGTCAGAACTGCTCTGAAATGGGGAAAAGTCCACAAACCTAAAATGATGTGAAACTTTAAAGATATGATCTCTGCAATACTACTTGAGATGGTTAAGATTAAAATAATTGTTAGAACCTCATACAATATTTAAAATCAGACCACACCAGTGGTTTCAACCATCAATGGCATTTTTATTTTTGAAGTGTCTATGTATTACATAGATATTAACTTCCTTTTATCCCTACTTCTCTCCCCCAGATAAAAAAAATTAAAGAAGAAGAAATGTATAAAAAATTCTTATCTGATTTCTCTAAAGTCTAAGGCCAAGAAAATTTACATGGTGCCTCTTTGAGGGTTTTGCTTTGTATGGAGAGTTCACAGTCTGTCCTTGTGCTCACTATGTATTTCTACTCCTCCTGGGAAGAAGATGGCCAAAGCTTCTGCTTTCCTTTAATAAATTCATTTCTCCATTATTACACATTATCATTCCCTGCTTGACACCTTCTTGGAGACTGATTGTTGGATGGGTTTTTCATTTGGCAAAAATTCAATGTGGCTTTGCGTGGGATGTCTAAGTGTCAAAAACAGCAGTGTTGATGTTCTGGTTTTGAGTGGGAAAATATATATAGAAATGCACACATTCCCTAGAAGAACAAAAGTAGGAGACTGAAATAGAGTATGCACAGGGTTAAAAGGGCTGACAGACGCTATCTGGTTTTGAATTCTGTGGCTGTCAGCCACTAACGACTGTAGTGTAAGCCAGAATATAAATCTCCTCAGGAAAAAGTTTGATCAGGCACTATGAAATGAGAGTCTGCTTCATTTTGTTCTAGGTATATCAGGGCAGACACAGGAGGTGCATTATGGGTCATTTGCAGTCAACAGTAACCTGCAGATAAACACATATGGACATTTCTGCAAATGTTCTGTCAACCTAAGTGCTGGGAAAAGAAAAGAAGTATTCTATTAAAATATACTTCCATCTCTAATTTACCCAAGACCCCAGGCTTCCTTAGCTTTGTTTTGCAAGGTCAAAATGAAGTTTAATGTTATATGTCATTCTAGGTCATCTGGAAACTGGTTCACTGGGGCCATCACAGAAGGCTTGGATGTGCCCAAGAAGGTAGCAAATCTACACGGAAGGGTATGCCTTGATGATCTTCACATCATCCACAGGGCGGTCCTGGGAGTTTGTTTCTACCATTCCCATTCGATTCACCATTCCTATACCCTGGCACACTCGGCCAAAAATAGTGTGTTTGCCATCGAGCCATTGGGTGGGAGCTAGGGTCACAAAGAACTGGCTGCCGTTGGTGTCTGGCCCTGCATTGGCCATTGCAAGAATTCCAGCTCCTGGTGGAAAAAAGGAAGAAAGGAAAGAGTATGAATAACCACCCCATCCACCCAGTCCAATGTAGAGCTGCTACCCCATCCTATGGATGAATTGATTCCAGGATTTTGTTGTCACCAACCACCCATTCTCAACCAACCTGCCCCTCAGGTCATCACTACACTGCCCTAATGGCCTAATCTTCCTTGCCTTTACTTACTCCCCAGCTTTAACCCCTGATGACCCTCCTGTTAACTGCTCAACCCTGTCCCGACTGCCCCCAAAACCCCAGTAAGATCTCCTATTTCTTTGAGGACACTTTTGATATCCTATAGTTTATGACATTCAACAAGGAGTTAAGAGTCTAGAATACTCAGATCAGCACTCTGAATCACTCAGAACTCTGTGAGAGGCGCCGCTTTCTCTAATCAGCTAGAGCTCTTTTGTGGCGCCACGGCTGGGCAGCTACCTGGCACCATGCCATGGTGTTGGGCATTCACCCTGACCCCCGGCCAAAAGAGTGAGCTTTTAAAATCCACTCCTTCTTACCCAGTCCAGCCAGATTATACACTTACCTGTGAATTTCAAGTCTGGATGAAGTTCATCTTCAAACTGTTTGCCATAGATAGATGCACCCCCTCGACCTGCCAGATTGGAAGATGAAAAATGAACCAGCCAGTTCCATATTCTACCTCACAGCAAGAATGATGGCCCAATGTTAAAATATTTTTCGGAGTTCAGTAAAGGAAAAGTCCCCCACTAGATATACTGCACTAACACAGCATATTCAAATCACCAGTTTCATTTAGGTAAGACTTTTTTCTTTTCCAAAATAACACAGAGTATTTTTTCCTTGTATTAAAATAATACATATTCATTGTCAAAAATGTAGAAAACAGAGAACATTATGAAAAGACTCCAGTAATCTAACCATCTACAGATAACCACCATTCACAATCTGATGCTGGGAAGTTTCTTTATTTAAGGCCAGGCACAGTGGCTCATGCCTGTAATTCTAGTGCTCTGGGAGGCTGAGGCAGGATTGCCTGAGCTCAGGAGTTCAAAACCAACCTAAGCAAGAGTGAGACTCCCATCTCTACTTCAAAAAAATAGAAAAACTAGCCAGATGTTGTGATGGGCACCTGTGGTCCCAGCAACTCAGGTGGCTAAGATAAGAGGATCACTTGAGCCCAGGAGTTCCTGAGAACTGTGATGCCACAGCACTCTAGCCTGGGGAAATAAAGTGAGTTTGCCCCTTTGTCTTAAGAAAAACAAAAAGTTTGGCTGGGCACCTGTAGTTCAGTAGTTAGGGCACTGGCCACATGCTCTGGGGCTGATGGGTTCAAACCCAGCCCAGGCCTGCCAAACAAAAAAAATAGCCTGTAGTGGCAGACACCTATAGTCCCAGCTACTAGGGAGGCTGAGGCAAGAGAATCACTTGAGCTGAAGAGTTTGAGGTTGCTGTGAGCTGTGATGCTACAGAACTCTAGCCTGGGGCAACAGAGTGCATTGTCCCTCCGTCTTAAGAAAAAAAATGTTTACTGATTTGGTTTCTTCTTACCTCTTCTCCATCATTCCCGAGAGGGACCCACTTCAGAACTGTCTTTGAAAGTGCTCTAAACTTTCTCTTTGTTCTTTTTTTTTTTTTTTTTTGAGACAGAGTCT
>NW_003852426.1:7578619-7594735 GCF_000181295.1 Otolemur garnettii
TCCTGCCTCAGCCTCCCAAGTAGCTGGGACCACAGGCGCCTGCCACAACGCCTGGCCATTTTTTGGTTGCAGCCATCATTGTTGTTTGGCGGGCCTGGGCTGGATTCGAACCCACCACCTTAGGTATATGTGGCTGGCGCCTTAGTCTCTTGAGCCACAGGCGCAGAGCCACTTTCTCTTTGTTCTTAAATAAAATGTCTCTCCATTACACTGAGAAAAAAAATTTTCTTGTTTTATAACATTTTTATGAGTTTTTTTTTTTTTTTTGAGAAAGGGTCTCACTATGTTGTCCTGGCCTCAAGTGCTCCTCCTACCTTGGACTCTCAAAGTGCAAGGGTTATCGGTCTAAGCCATCATGCCCAGACCTTTATGACTATTTTAGACAGGAGTACACCGAGTGCTAATCCTATGCCCATTACAAACATTGCTAATCAATCAGCACTCTTCTCCGCTAAGCTTAAATTTACCTTCAAATCCTTACCAACCTGAAACTCAAGGTGGCCATTACTTATGGATCAGACTAAGAGTTGAAAACTATTTGCTGTTCTTAATCCAGGTGATGGAAATAATATTACAGGAATATACAGTAGGCAGAGTCCACTGAGAGGTGAGGTAGCATATTATAAAGAGAAAAATGAAGAAACACGGAATTGGGAAATATTTGTTAGCAACATTGCCACAAAATGTTATTTACATTATGTCCACAAGAGCATGGCACTATGCCAGACACCCAAAGCTCAAGTTGGTTTTGTTTTTAGAGCAAAAGACTATAAATTAAACAGTTTTCCACAGGAAAATACATCATAACAGGCAGCTACTGTCCCATCCAATATTAATTTATATAGTCAACCATAAGTCTTGTTGAACTACATTGGTTTCAACATGATCAGACATGATAAAACAGCCTGGAACAAAGTGAACGCTGGATTTATCAGCTTACTCTGCTTGCCTGGCTGCCAGAGAACAGCCTAGATATAGGGAGCTCATCTCCTTTTACAGCCTGCTATAAAAGTAGCGTATTAAAGCACCATGTCCACCCCCATCCCCAGGCCCCTGGGCACGGCTAAGGTGTTTCCATGGCAAAAATCCTTTGCTTTACCTTTTAGGCTGCTCCACCACAGGGAGTCTGTTACAGCCCCCAGTTCCAGAAGAAAACACTATTCTCAGCAGAGGAATGGTAGTGAATCTTGACAGACTAGGGGAAACCTCCCACCTGGCCCATGCTACCTATACTTCTGGAAAAATACTGAACTATACTAAACTATATTAAAATTAATTCCAAAAGCTCCAACCTGCCAGTATACTTACAAACGGCAATTGTGTACCAGTATGTTCTCCAACTTGGTCCCTTCCTTTGCTCTGCCCTTTGGACCACTAGAATCAAGGTTCCTGTTTGGGGTTACTCTAGTGCCAGAGCTGAAGATGAGGGAGAGAGGGAGCAGTGGGGCCAAACAGAGACCAAGTCCTGTGTGCCCAGCTTGAGTGAGCAAGCTGAGGATTCAGTGCAGGAGTGCACTGTCTATCCCTGGGCTGAGCCTTGAAAGTGCGGTTCCTGGAAGCTGAGGGCTATCAGAACAGAATCTCCAGGCCTCTGCCCTGATAGACAAGCGAGTATTGGATGAAACAGGGATTTTAAGCAATCAGGAGACAGGAGGAGAGAGCATGGAGGCCTGTTTACTTGACACGCACAGTATGACCAACTACAAGTAGTTGGGGCCTCCACAGCACCATATAGCATTCATAATATGTAATCTTTTTATAACCCACTTCAACTTCTCTAGTGTTTGCAGCAAAATGTCAGAAAGACAAATAATTCCAATCCAAACATTCCTCTGGGCGTGTGGAACAGGCAGAGGGTAAGGGGACAGGGAGTGATTAAAGAGTTCTCTGGCATGCTACACAGATGTCAACGATCAGTTAGAAAGCCAATAATTTGGAAGCTCCGCAGGCTCTGTGCCTGGTCTAGTACAGACACAGCGGAGACTGCACAGACATGTCTTCTAAGCTCTGTACTTCCAGGTTCTTTTCCTCTTCTGTCCTCTCTTTAAAACATGTGTTCAACATATGCATTTCAGAAATACAAAAAGATGACAAACTATGGCCCATCCTAAGAAACAAAGCACCACAAATCCAGCTGAGACCCTGTGCACACCCCCCACCGCATTCCTTCCCATCCTCCTGCTCCCAAGAGCTAACAACCACTCCAAAGAAGCACATTTTCCCTTCAGGTAACCACTATTCTGACCAGAAGTTTAACATTTCCATGCATTTTCTCTAATACTACATATATGTACATCCCTAAAAACATGTACTGCTCTGAGCGAAAGCAAGTCTCTACAAATAGCCGGGCATTGTGGCGGGAGCCTGTAGTCCCAGCTATTCAGGAAGCTGTGGCAACATGATCTCTTGAGCCCAAGAGTTTGAGGTTGCTGTGAGCTATGATATGATAGCACTCTACCCAGGGAGACAAAGTCAGACTCTGTCTCAAAACAAATAAATAAAAATAAAAAATTGATAGTCAAGTCACATTTGACTTCTGCAATTACAAGAGATAGAAGAAGATAACAAACATAATCGGTATGTATTGAGTATTACAATTTTAATACAGTTCTTTCCTTTCTTAAAATGTGTGTACTTTTTTGGTACTCTCTGTGTATTCAGTACTGACTAAAGGATGAATAGGGGATACCTCCTTCTAGCATAGAGTTACTAGAAAACTGGTCCTGATCTGTTCTATTTGCCTAGCTGTGAGGCTTCTTCCACCAGCACAGGGTCTCACAAACTCCACAGAACACCAAAGGGCCTGCGCCTTTGCTGTCTCAGCATACCCAAAGACCGTTTTATTTTGCTTAAATGCTTTCACTACTCATTTATTTCCCGTGGCATACAACTACAAACATGGGATTCCATTTATTTATTGCCAGGTTTATTTTTCTGTTTTTGGTAGAGACAGTCTCACTCTTGCTCAGGCTGGTCTTGAACTCCTGAGCTGAGCTCAAGCAATCCACTCACTATGCCTCCCAGAGTGCTGGGATTAAAGGTGTGAGCCACTGCACCCAACTGATATTTGTCTTTCTGTGCTTAGCTTATTTCATTAACATAAGTCGATAACTACTAAAGCTGGATGACAGACACATGGGTTCTGGGAACACTCTCATAGTACTCTCTCCATTTTATACATGTTGGAAATTTTCGAAAAGTTAAAAAAGTCTAACAACTAGAACCATACCGTATTTAAATTGCTGTTACAGTCCATTCCATCATTTTTGAAGATGTCTACGAGAGAGCAGTACTATGATTCACAAGCCCTTCCAGGCCTCATTGACAGGAGGATGCAGAACTCACAGCTTCTTGCTTTTTGTTACCTTTACCCTGTCGTGCATCCTCCTTTCCTTCCATCAGAATAGGCACTTACCTCTGGGAAGCGGGGATCCATTTTAAGGATGCACGCTGAATCTACTGTCCTCAAATGTCAGAAAGAGGACCCAAACACAGTCTGGCGATGCCAGAAGTTTCACAGCCTTCCTACTGTGTTTGAACTCAGAAATGCAGTTTTATATCCAAGTCCTGATCACCTACCTTGATCTGCAGCTGTGCTGGGGGCTATAAAGAACTCTAAAGCAAATTCTTCACAAGGACAACACCAGTGATCCCCTCTCCCCTCCAACTGAGACCACACATCAGTATTAGAAACTGTCCCCAACACACTGGGTCAACCGGGCCACCCGTCAACTTTTCTCCTTTACCAATTCTTCTCTTTAAAGTCTGAACTAACCAATTGCAAATATTCAGAAACTTCCAAAATCTACTGGACTCTAAGTAAAAACCTGGTGATAGGCAGAAATGAAGTTCTTAAAAGGGTTTCATGACACTCAATTTCACTTCTGATACAACCAACACTTTAACACCCATAGATTCCACTATGCTTAATATGGAAAAGTTATCTCGCTACAGCTGTCAAGTCCAATAAACCATTTTTGGCTACAGACTTTCTTAATTTGAGTGGGATAGGTTCAACTGCTGAAAAATTTAAGGGAAGCAAGCTACTCCCCTCCCTGAATTCTCTAAACCTTCTTTGGTTTTTTTTTTCTTGAGACAGGAGCCTCAAGCTGTCCCTCTGGGTAGAGTGCGGTGGCATCACAGCTCACAGCAACCTCCCACTCCTGGGCTCAAGCGAGTCTCCTGCCTCAGCCTCCCAAGTAGCTGGGACCACAGGCATCCGCCACAACGCCTGGCTATTTTTTGGTTGCAGCCGTCATTGTTGTTTAGGCCCGGGCTGGATTCGAACCCGCCACCTTGGGTGTACGTGGCTGGCGCCTTAGCCGCTTGAGCCACAGGCGCCAAGCCTAAACCTTCTTTGGTTAAACGAACATTTCATAAAACAAAGCAGCTATTGCATTCCTCTGTATAACCTAGACAAGATAACTAGCTGTTTCATTCTTCAGCCTCAGACTTAGAGTTCTGTAAAATAAACCTGTTTTAAATAACAAAAAGAGCCTTATCTTGCCCATGAAACAAAACTAATAAAAACACTGAATATTTACTACAAAAAAAGATGTACTGCTGTTTTGCACGTTTTTAAGCTTCTATCAATGGTATTATACTCTGTAGATACTTCTGCAATTGGCTTTCTGTTCACCACTGTTTGTATGGCTCATTCATTTGGTTCTGTGCAGTTCTCTGCAGTATTCGCTCCAGTGTATGATTGTAACACTGCCTTAGCTTTTCTTCGGCTGATGGAGACTGAAGATCTCTCCAATGGTTTTGCTATTATCTCCATGTGGTAATAACCATTCTTATACTGTCTCCCTAAACACAAGTGCAAGAGGTCTCAGGGAACCATATCTCAGGGGGGATACATGGGGTCACAGTCTACGAGTATTGCATCATTACTAGGTTTTTCTAAACATCTTATCAGAAAGGATGAACCTCTGTGGCCCCCTACCCACAATGCTGTCACTCTTACTGCTCTAGGGCCTTCTGTCAGCTTTCTAACATTTATTTGTCAGTCTACAAGAAGGGTGAAACTTTTTGTCGCGTTTTAACCTGCACTTCCCTAAAGTTATGCATAAATTCACATTTACTGTCTATTTGGCTTTCTTCGTCCACGAATGGCCACTTTTCTAGTGGGTGGCTTGACATTTTAAAATTTATATATACAGTCCTATGTGTGGAGGATCGGTTCTAAGAACCTCTCCCCCTGAATATACCAAAATCTGCACATACTAAATACCTGCAATTGGTCGGCTTTGTAGAACTCACATGCACAAAAACATAGTGCTTTGTTGCGTCCCAGGAATAAAAAAATTGTATTTTCAATCCACCATAGGGTGGGAAAAAAGTCTGTAAGTGGACCCATGCAGTTGAAACCCATGTCATTCAAGGGTCAACTGTACATTACAGACACTAATCCTTTGCTAATATCTTCTCCTGGTCAACTTTTTTCACCTTTGTAATGTGATGCACAGGAGTTTTTGCAGTTGAAATGCCTTTTTTCTTTATCATTTGTGCTATTTCTTACAACAAAAACCCTTTTCTTATCCCCAACTCTGATGTCTCTTTTTCTCCCTTCTCAGTCACTGTGAGAACCTCCCAAGATGAACTGGAAAAATATCTAAGACATGAGACACACAGGGTGATCTTAGAGAAAAGTTACCATGCTTGGTGCCTCTTGTGTGTACCCCTCTCATACCACAGCTGATGGGACCATGGATTCGTATCCCCCAAGCAGCCATAAGTGAGCAGGGACCCGTAAGGAAGCCTACATAAATGCTCTGCTGCATGGGGCACTTACCAGAGGGCAAGTGACTGATCAAGGCCTCTCTTCTGGCAAGAAAGCCTCTAATGGACACTGTGGGTGGGCTATCCCTTGAACATTCCCAACCTCCTTCTCCATAGTCTACCTCAACCTCCGAGACAAGAAAGATAGGTACTGACCAGTCCTTTCATAGCCAGAAGTGGCCAGATGACCCACTTCTGATTTACTGATATAGACGCAAGTCCGTTGATGAGAGCTTCTGAGCAAGACACAGATTTCTTGATGAAAAAGGATAAACACGCTCCTTTGTCTTTTATCCACAGCCTCTTCCTTATCCTCCTCCTCTGAAAGCAGGGTGATGTTAGGAGCAGCAGCAGCTTGTTAAGCTTGTTAAGAGTAAAAGTTTGAGATCAAAGGGCAACACATAAGAATGATGAAGTGGAAAGACAGAGCAAGCTTGGGTCTCTAACAACTGTGCTGGAAAGCTGAATCCATGACAACTGTTTACTTCCAGAAGTCTCTATGCGACGAAAACAAACAGCCATTGCAATGGATTTTTCTGTTACTTGTAGCCAAAAGCACTGCCAACTGATGACAATCACTTTGTTAATAACAGATTATTAGGAAGGGGAACTGACTACTGGAGTTGCTGTTGATCACTGGGGAAAATGTCAGATACCAGAACCACTACATGAATGAAACAATGCCACAGTTCTCTAAGAGGCTCCTCAGTTCTTAAGATAGGGACTCCTCTTCCTCATTTGCCTTTGGGATCAGAGAGATCTGGATTTCACTTCTCACTTATCCACCATTTACTATCTGTTTAACCTTATGCAAGATATTTAACCTTTCTAAGCCTCAGACTCCCTGTCTGCAAAATGGGAATAGGAGTAGCAGTACCTCCATCCTGTTGGCTTGCTATGACAATTAAACAGGACAATACATGTCCGCGTAACATGACGTAAACACATGGGAGGATGAGTGGTGAGGAGCTCCCCTGACTGAGGTAACCTAAGCGTTTTCCATGAGAGGCAGCTGTAGGTCATGATTCAGAGTGCCAGCCTGGGAGGCAGTCTGCCTGGGTTCATTCCAGTTCCTCTGCTCTCCAACAGTTGCCGCCATACCCTCTCTGCTCCCTGCTCTTTTAGGATAACCTTGTTTCTTATTTCACTGAGAAGGAGGAAGTATTTGGAACTTTCACATGCTCTCACCACCACATCCACTTCCCTTCCTACACCTGTACCCGCCTCCCTTCCTTCCTCCATGAGTAATACAGGGTATGAATACATTGTTCATATGACTGTCCCACCAGCACAAATGTAACCCCCTTCACCTTTAAAGAATTTGCAACTACAATTTCCCCTTTTCCTTTATCAACTTTTCTCTTTCTAATGGATCATTCCTAACAGCATTTAAACATGTTATTAATATTTCCTGTCTTAAAAAATAAAACAAAGGAATCTCTCTGGACCTATTCTGGTTTGGGGGGCTGCCCAGTAAAAAATAATAGGTTAGGCCAGCCATGGTGGCTCATGTCTGTAATCCTAGCACTCTGCAAGGCTGAGATAGGTGGATTGCTTAAGCTCACGAGCTCGAGACCAGCCTGAGCAAAGGTGAGACCCCATCTCTACTAAAAATAAAAAAACTGAGGCAAGAGGATAACTTAAGCCCGAGTTGGAGGTTGCTGTGAGCTGTGACATCACGGCACTCTACCCAGGGCAACAGCTCGAGACTCTGTCTCAAAAAAAAAAAAAAATTTAAAAACTTAAAAATTGGGTGGTGCCTGTGGCTCAAGGAATAGGGTGCTGGCCCATATGCCGGAGGTGGCAGATTCAAACCTGGCCCCAGCCAAAAAAAAAAAAAAAAACTTAAAAATTGAAAAAAAGCAAAGCAGAAAACAAAATAAACTTCAATCTTCAAGTATCCTAATTCTCTATATCCCTTTTTTCTTCAGCCCCAGAAAAATTACTCAAAAAAGCTATCAATACCTGGTGTCTCTGCTTCTCCTTCTCTTCTCTCTTAAAGACTCTTCATTCTGGTGGCACCCGTGGCTCAGTGGGTAGGGCACCGGGCACATACACCCAAGTCTGGCGAGTACAAACCCTACCCAGGCCAACTAAAGAACAACAATGACAACTGCAACAACAACAACAAAATAGCCGGGTGTTGTGGCAGGCGCCTGTAGTCCCAGCTACTTGGGAGGCTGAGGCAAGAGAATCGCTTAAGCCCAAGAGTTTGCTGTGAGTTGTGATGACACAGCATTCTACCCAGGGTGATAGCTTGAGACTCTGTCTCAAAAACAACAACAACAAAAAAAACACTTCATTCCTTAGAAACTGCTCTAGTCAAGGTTGCCAGTGACCTCCAGGTGGCTAAATCCAATGATCAATCCTCGCACATGCAGCATGTAACCTCTGATGTCACCTTCTTGAGACACTGTAAAGCAGGGGAATGCCATGATCAGACTTGTTTTAGAAGGATTCCTCTGGCTGCCATGTGTAGGGTAGATGACAGGGAAAGAGGAAAAATAGATGGCTGGAAGCAGGGAAACCAACGGGAAGTTTCTGCTGTCAAAGCTAGAGATTGTAGTCTGGACGAGAGCGTGGTATCAGCTGTTTCCACAGCTGGTTTCCACAACTCAACATTTCCCTGGTGGTCTTCCTAGCTCACTGGCAGCTCTTCCTTTTCCTCTGCTGGCCCCCTCTCCTTTCACGGGTGTTAGGTCTGCATTATGTGAAGACTTCCTCTTCCTCTTTTTTTATTTTTTTTTTTTGAGACAGAGCCTCAAGCTGTCCTCCCTGTGGCATCACTGCTCATAGCAACCTCCAACTCCTGGGCTCAAGCGAGTCTCCTGCCTCAGCCTTCCAAGTAGCTGAGAACACAGGCGCCTGCCACAACGCCCAGCTATTTTTTGGTTGCAGCCATTGTTGTTTGGTGGGTCCGGGCTGGATTTGAACCTGCCATTTTATGTGTATGTGGCTGGCGCCTTAGCCACTTGAGCCACAGGCACCAAGCCATTCCCTTCCTCTTTATCAGTCACAAGTGTTAGCCCAATAAAATCTCTCAAACATCTGTCTTGTTGTCTGGTCTCAGGCCACTAGAACCTGATACCACACTCGTCCAGACTACAATCTCTAGCTTTGACAGCAGAAACTTCCCGTTGGTTTCCCTGCTTCCAGCCATCTATTTTTCCTCTTTCCCTGTCATCTACCCTACACATGGCAGCCAGAGGAATCCTTCTAAAACAAGTCTGATCATGGCATTCCCCTGCTTTACTTGGATTTTTTAAAAAATGTTTTTAGAGACAAGGTCTGCTCTGCTGCTGAGTCTGGAGTGTACGGCACAATCATAGGTCACTGGAACCTTGAACGCCTTAGTTTTCCCAGTAACTAGGGCTGAAAGTGTGTACCACCATGTCCAGTTAATTAAAATAAATTATTTTAGTCTTGAACTCCTGGCCTCAAGGCTTCCTCTCGCTTCAGCCTCCCAAAGTGCTGGGATTACAAGCATGAGCCACCATGCCCAGTCCAGCAGCCCCCTGTTTTAAATCCTCCATCAACACTGCATCACTCTTAGAACAAAATCCCTAGTCCTCTCTGTGGTCAGGTGCTCTGCTACTCTCTAGAGTCATCTCCTGACACTCTCCCCTCACTCACTCACTCCAGCCACACCGGACTCTGTGCTCTTGCTATTTCTTGCCAAGCACCCTGTTGTAAGGCCTCTGACTGCTATTGTCTTTGCAGTGTCCTTGCCCTTAACAGTAAATCTCATAGCTCACTACTTCATTTTATTGGCTGAGCACCTGTAGCTCTGTGGTTAGAGCACTGACCCTGTGCGCTGGGGTGGCTGGTTCAAACCCTGCCTGGGCCTGCTTAACACACACACAAACTACTTCATTTTATTCTGAGCTCTGCTCAAATGCCACCTTGTCAGAGAGGCTATCCCTAGTCATACTATCCCTCAAAGCTCCTCCCTCATCCTCTAGCCTAGTGGTTCTCAATTGGGGTTGATCTTGACTCCTAGGGACAGTGAGTAATGTCTGGAGACAATTTTGGTTGTCAGAATTGAAGGGTTCTATTGGCACTGAGTAGGTTAAGAGTCAGGCAAGTGGTTAGACATAGTGAAATGTACCACACAGCCTCCTTGAGGAAGTATTATCCAACCCAAAATGCCAATAGTGCCAAGGTTGAGAAACCCTGTTCCAGCCTGACAGTCTAGTTTGTCATGACCTGACAGCACACTATGTACTTGTTTGTTCATTCTTTCTCCCCCACCTGCATGAGAGCGCCACAGGGGCTTTCTTATTCACTGTCATATCCCCAGCTCTCAGAGCAATACCTGGCCTACAGGAATCCAACAGACTTTTAAAAAATGAATTAAGGGGTGGCGCCTGTGGCTCAGTGGGTAGGGTGGTGGGTTTGAACCCGGCCCTGGCCAAACTGCGACAAAAAAATAGCTGGGTGTTGTGGCGGGCACCTAATAGTCCCAGCTACTCAGGAAGCCGAGGCAAGAGAATCACCTAAGCCCAGGAGTTGGAGGTTGCTGTGAGCTGTGATGCCACCGCACTCTATGGAGAGCGATACAGCAAGACTCTGTCTCTTAAAAAAAAAAAAAAAAAAAGAATTAACAACCAAAATAAATAATAACTATACTTTGCTGAGTTATTTTTTGGTCAAGCCTGTGTTAACAATTTTGCATACACCAGGTCATTTACCACTAACAACCTCCCTAGGGGGTATGTATAAATATACTCCTTATGGCCAGGTAAGAAGGCTTAGCAAGGTTATATAACTTGTCTACTACATTTAATAGGTGTTCATGTGAAGCCAGGAGTCAAACCCAAGCCCACTGGGTCCTACATCCTGCCTCTCTACCCTACACTACACTGCCCTGCCATATTTCACAACTGGATACAATTTTTCCAGATTTTTTTTATCCCAAATGGTCCCCAATTCATGCTAGATCAAATCTGAACTCCTCTCTCTGCAAGTCAGAACTGGCCTCAAACTGTACATTCTGATTCAAACTTCTCCTTTACTGTCCCCTAAACATGTAGTTTCGAGATTTGTGAATTTTAAAGGAGTCTTTTTTTTTTTTTTGAGACAGAGCCTCAAGCTGTCCCCCTGGGTAGAGTGCTGTGGCATCACAGCTCACAGTAACCTCCTATTCCTGGGTTCAAGCGAGTCTCCTGCCTCTGCCTCCCAAGTAGCTGGGACCACAGGCACCTACCACAACGCCTGGCTATTTTTTTGGTTGCAGCCATCATTGTTGTTTGGCAGCCCTGGGCTGGATTTGAACCCGCCACCTTAGGTGTATGTGGCTGGCACCTTAGCTACTTGAGCCACAGGCGCCGAGCCTTTAAGGAGTCTTAAATGACATTTTATGCACCTGTCCTGGGCGTGAAGAGGTGGCTGAGTTATGTCACAGAGACCAGTGTATGAGACGTGATACCGGGGGCTGTGGCCTCTCCTCCACATGCCTCTGTCACTCCTGCCTCTGCTCTGTGTTCACTCTCTTCCTTAATCCAGAATGCCCTTCCCTCTATCTCCCAAGAGTTAACATTCTGCATTTCTTTTGAAGCTTCTAATAATATGCCTCCTTCTCATTCTATTCCCATTCCACTGTACTTTTCCCCTTATTATGAATTATTCCAATGTACATAATATACATAATCCATATCATTTGCATATTTATATTATTACTTTCTAGTGTTCATTTTATAATGAACAGCTTGTTTCCTGGCAAGACCAGGAGCTGCAAGGAAAAAAAAAATGCCTTGGCTTTTAATGCTTAAGTACTCCTCACAGGCCTTAGAATAGCACAGGATACCCAGCAGACTCTCAGCAAATACTCATCAAATGAATAAAATTAACAGTGAGCTTGCTGTTCAACACAGTTAAATTTCAGGTGTTCCTGGGGCTACCAAGAAGAGAGATGAAATCAGAGTGAGGGTGACGCACAAGATAATCAGCATATAATTAATCATAGCAATCACGGGAGCTGGAGAGCACTGTGAGGCCAAGTACAGAGCCGGAAGAACTAAAGGAAGAATTTGACAGGATATCTCGTCTTATAGGGAGGAGGGGAAGAGGTTAGTAGAAACAGATAAAAGACATTCAGAGGGCCATGGAAGGAGACAGCTTAGTTATTATCATATGGGAAATCTGAAGTAAGAAAAATGGTTTAAAATGAAATAAAGCAGGAAGTCAAAGGGCATATGAATTGAGAAAACATCTGGCAAAGACTTATAGGACAAAAAACATAGAAACAATGTTTCCAAAGTAGTCAGGTTGAGGGACAGCTGAGAATGGAAATGGTACATTAACTTGCTGAAGAATCCATGATGTTCCACACTGCCCATCTGATACCTCTATCAAAAAATGTGTTACCTGGTGGCACCCGTAGTTCAGTGAGTAGGGTGCCAGACACATACACCAAGGCTAGCGGGTTGGAACCCAGCCTGGGCCTGCCAAACAACAATGACAACTACAACAAAAAAATAGCCAGGCGTTGTGGTGGGCACCTGTAGTCCCAGCTACTTGGGAGGCTGAGGCAAGAAAATCGCTTAAGCCCAAGAGTTTGAGGTTGCTGTGAGCTGTGACGCCACCCCATGGCATTCTACTACCCAGGGCAATATAATGAGACTCTGTCTCAAAAAAAAAAAATGTGTTACCTAACCAGCCAGCAGAAATGAAACAGTTACCCAAGAGGGCCTATCTTCTATTTGCCTTCTATCATAGACCTGCCAGCTGGCTGTTCAATCATTTATTATATTTCTGGCTAGATGCAGTTATTTTACATCTTTTTAAAAAATTTTAAAATATTAAGAGGATACAAATGTTTTTGTTACATGGATAGCTTTTATAAGGCTTAAGTCAGGGCTATTTATGTGCCCATCACCCAAACAGTATTCATTTCACCTATTAGGTTGGTTTTTAGCCCTACCCCCTTTCTTTTGAAAATCTTTTGGGTGGCACCTGTGGCTCACTGAGTAGGGCATTACCCCCTATACCAAGGGTGGCAGGTTTGAACCTAACCCTGGCCAAACTGCAACAAAAAAACAGCCAGGTGTTTTGTTGGGCGCTGGTAGTCCCAGTTACTCGGGAGGCTAAGGCAAGAGAATCACTTAAGCCTAAGAGCAGGAGGTTGCTGTGAGCTGTGACACCACAGCACTCTACTGAGGGTGACAAAGTGGGACTCTGTATTAAAAAATAAATAAATAAATAATAAAATAAATTTAAAAAAAAGAAAATCTTTTAAGTGATTCAGTATCATTAAAATTACATCATGGGGCTTGGTGCCTGTAGCTCAGTGGTTAGGGTGCTGGCCACATATACCGGGGCTGACAGCAACAAGGACAACAAAAACAGCTGGGTGTTGTGGTGGGCACCTGTAGTTCCAGCTACTTGGAAAGCTGAAACAAGAGAATCGCTTAAGCCCAAGAGTTTGAGGTTGCTGTGAACTGTGATGCCATAGCACTCCACCGAGGGCAACATAATGAGACTGTCTCAGAAAAAAAATGATACTATAGGCCAGCTATAGTGGCTCATGCCTGTAATCCTAGCACTCTGACAGATCATGATGGGAGGATTACTTGTACTCAAGAGTTCAAGATAGGCTAGACAAAACTGAGACCCTGTCTATATTAAAAATAGAAAAATTAGCTAGCTGTCATGGTACCCAGCTGCTCTAGAGGCTAAGGCAGGAGGATTGCTTGAGAGTCTGAGGTTGATGTGAACTATGTAGATGTCACTACATTCTGCCTGGGGCAACAAAGCAAGACTCTTAAAAAAAAAAATTACAAGATGGAAACGTAACATTATGAAGGATGATGAACTAACTACCAAAATACAGAGAAGCTCTGGCATAAGCAACTCATACCTGAGTCATGTCCAATTCTTGTACACTAATCATGGACTCAGTCACTGGTATTACGAATTAAAATTTATTTCATATCAACATGAACAGGAGAGAAAAAGAAGAAAGAAAATAAGTACATCGAAATATCAACACAACACTTTTCAGATACAGAAAG
The DNA here is from genome assembly GCF_000181295.1 of Otolemur garnettii. Taxonomy (NCBI): domain Eukaryota; kingdom Metazoa; phylum Chordata; class Mammalia; order Primates; family Galagidae; genus Otolemur; species Otolemur garnettii. The sequence continues at coordinate 7,592,413 of NW_003852426.1, forward strand.
TGGAATTAAGCAGGATTAGACTTTGCTTCTCCCAATACCCAATCAAAAAATAAATACAAAAAAATTAAAATTGGCTGGGCATATAAAACCCTAGCACTCTAGGAGGCCAAAGCAGTTGGATTGCTTGAGCTCACGAGTTTAAGACTAGCCTAAGCAAGAGAGAGACCCTGTCTCTACTAAAAACAGAAAAAAACTAGCTAGGCATTGTGATGGGAACCTGTAGTCTCAGCTATTCAGGAGGCCGAAGCAAGAAAATCGCTTGAGCCCAAGTGTTTGAGGTTGCTGTGAGCTATGATGCTATAGCACTCTACCAAGGGCAACAAAGTGAGACACTTGTCTCAAATAAATAAATAAATAAAATAAAAACAAAAAATTAAAATTTATGTATTTTTGGTTTCATAATGAAAATTAAAATTTTAAATGCCAAAAATTCACAAGCATTAATAAGGAAAGGGAAACAAACATTCTAAAACTGCTAAAAAGAGTCAGCCAAAGAAAAAAACAAGATTCTTCTGCCTGCACTTCCGGAAGGTAGTAATTCTCACAATTATCCTCCAATTTTGAGCAGCCAACAGGAGGAAGGAGTGAGCAGCCCTGAAAAAGTTAAGGAAAGCCCTTTAGGGCAGAAGCCAACACATACCACAGGGGCTTAAGAGTGACAGGCAGGCAACCAGGGCCGGTGTCTTAGTCTGTTTTACATTGCTACAAAGGAATACCTAAGATTGGATAATTTATTAAAATAAGAGGTTTATTTAGCTCACAGTTTTGCAAGTAGAACAAGAGGCACGGTACCAGGATCTGCTTCTGAGGGCCTCAGGAAACTTTTGCTCCTGGGGGAAGACAATGGGGAACAGAGGTCACAGGAGAGAGGAAGGCAGCTGGAGGGAAAGGAGGAGGTGCCAAGCTCTTTTAAACAACAAGCTTTCCAGTGAATATAGACAGAATTACCTCCCAGAGGGCTTAGTGCCATTCATCAGATTTTTTCTTTTCTTTTTTTTTTTTTTTGAGACAGAGCCTCAGCTGTCACCCTGGGTAGAGTGCTGCGTCATCACAGCTCACAGCAACCTCCAGCTCCTGGGCTCAAGCCAGTCTCCTGCCTTCACCTCTCAAGTAGCTGGGACTATAGGCACCTGCCACAACACCTGGCTATTTTTTGGTTGCAGCCGTCATTGTTGTTTGGTGGGCCCGGGCTGGATTCGAACCCTCCAGCTAGGTGTATGTGGCTGGTGCCTTAGCTGCTTGAGCCATAGGCGCTGAGCCACGAATCAGATTTTGACATGAGATTTGGAGGCAACAAACAGTCATACTATGATATATCAGCTGGCCACCTTCAGGGCACTGAGCCATAAGTGGGAAACTACCTAGAAAGATCCTGAGGGAGGGACACAGTAACACCACTTGCTGAAGAAAGGGGCTCTGGGATAGGGCTTTAATGGAGTCTGGGAAGACAGAACAGAAGCTAGCCTTCCCACACAGGGCTCAATCAGGATAAGCTGAGGTGTAGTTCTTTCTCACACCTCTTCAAGTTCAAATAAAATAGAAAACCACCTAACATTTGGAGTAGGGAAGACAACTAGTCCTACTTAAATGGGGAGAATGACAAGGATAATCTCCTTACACTGTAGCCAAGCAAATAAAATGTGGGGACAACACAGGTGCTAACATTAAACATGGATAAGATGAAGACAAGTGGCAAGAAATTATGCAAACATACCACAATGAATGGAAAGACAGAAGGAAAGAATAAAATACCCCAGGGAACTCAGTCTGAGAGAAAAATATAACCTGAGAAGTAGCATCTCCATAGCTGTCTCAGGGTATGGATGACTCAATAGAAATCTGAATCTAATAAAACAAAAGTTCAAAGACAAGATAATAACTCACAGAATAAGGTGAAAAGATTGCAGAGCTAAGGAAACAAACTGGGTCTCCAAATGACATCAATGAAGAGCTAACAAATAAACTACAGTGGTAAAGAACAGAACAGACATGGGCGGTGCCTGTGGCTCAAAAGGGCAGGGCGCTGACTCCACATGCCAGAGGTGGCAGGTTCAAACACAGCCCTGGCCAAAAAAAAAAAGAACAGAACAGACATGACTGAAAATTGAATAAGGTATAAAGGTCTGGGATTAGTTCAGTGAATGCAGGGAAAAAAAAATCACCTTACACAAAAAAAGAAATATGATAAATATGAAAGGCAAAGGTAATGAAATAAAGAATGACTAATTTCCTGACTTAGAAAATCCAATAAGTATGACAGAAAATATTCAAAATTATTTATTTCTTTTTTTTTTCTTTTTTGAGACAGAGCCTCAAGCTGTCC
>NW_003852426.1:7594855-7598284 GCF_000181295.1 Otolemur garnettii
TAGCTGGGACCACAGGCGCCCGCCACAACGCCCGGCTATTTTTTGGTTGCAGCTGTCATTGTTGTTTTGGCGGGCTTGGGCTGGATTTGAACCTGCCACCTTAGGTGTATGTGGCTGGTGCCTTAGCCACTTGAGCCATAGGCGCTGAGCCAGAAATATTTATTTCTAACAGTTAAGGAGGCTGAGAGGTCCAAGTACCAGGGGCCACATCCAATGAGCCTTCTTCTTGGTGGGGACTCTAATAGAGTCCCAAGGTGGCCCAAGGCATCACATATTGAAGGACTAAACATGTTAACGTGCAATCTCTTTTTCAAGTACAAAGGCAAGAAGCAGAAATTCACAACCATAAACATGTTCAAAAATATAACACCCTCCAGCCTTTGTAATGAAAAAATGACTGGACAGGAAATCATGCCCTTTAACATTTGCAAAGATAAAACCTGAGTGGTAAACACTAAATCCACTGAAATACAGAATCCTCACTATAGCTGAAGGAATTATGGGTGCAGAACAGAAATAATAAAACTATAATAATAATTAAAGGTGAGGGTCAAGAATCAAGTTGACTCTTGAGCCAAAAAAGAAAAAAAGTAAAAAGTTAAGGGAAGGGAATAGGAGAGAAGGGATAAGAATAGTAGAAATTTAAGTATTAATTACTTTATCTTTCACGGCAGGAATTCATTTTTTCTATTCAATAGATACAAAATTAAATATAATGCCTTTTGTTTTAAAGACAATAATGTGCATAATATATCCTATTCTTTTAAAATTATTTCCAATTAGTGAGTTATCCAGTTACCTATCCATCAGTCCTTTTAACCAGATGTCGGAAAAGAAAGATATCCAGGCCAAGGGTGGTAGCTCAAGAGAGGCAATGCAGGTGGGAAGATTGCCCCAAGCTACTCTCGGTCACGCAGGCTAGAATGCACTGGAGTCATCATAGCGCACTACAACCTCAAACTCCTGTGCTCAAGCAATTCCCCTGCCTCAGTCTCCCAAGTAGCTGAGACTACAGGTACATGCTGCCATGCATGCCCAGTTAATTTTTCTACTTTTTGTAGAGATGGAGTCTTGCTCAAATTGGTTTCAAACTCCTGGTCTCAAGCATCTTTCTGCCTCAGCCTCCCTGAGTGGTAGATTACAGGCCACCACACTTGCCCCCACCAAAATTTTGTCTAATAAAACAACAAAAAAAGATGTCTCTAGTGATGGCCACCAAAAGTTAACATGTATTTCTGAGAAGTGAAACAATAGTAGAAGAGTTAATGATGGTTAGAAATTTTTAGGACCTATACTTATAAAAGATTTTTCCCTTTTTTCTTCTTTCCTATGTATTCAGTATTTTGAAATATGCCCATACACATTAAATAAATTGAGAACTTCTTGTCATAAAGAACAAGTAAAAAGACAATTGCGAATGACAAAGAATAAGACATAGAAAAGACTACCACCGAGAGAACAACACTCGTTTAAAGGCAAAAGAGCAGGAATTAGAGAAAAAGCAGACTGAAAAAGCAAGGGCCCTTGAAATGAATAATTCTCCACCAGTTTCACTAGTAAATCCCATCTGAATGTCAATAACTCTCAAATTATATCTCCATACCAGACCTTTCCTTGAACTCCATATTCATCTACAACTACTTATTTAACATATCTACTTGAAGATGTTTAAGAATAATCAGCCTCCTGCATATGTGAGCTTTGAATTCATAGATTCAACCCACCTTGACTGAAAATATTTGGTAGGGGTGGGGGGTGGTGGGCGTGGTAGCTCATTCCTGTAAACCTAGCACTCTGGGAAGCCTAGATGGGTAGATTGTTTGAGCTCACAAGTTTGAGGCCAGCCTAAGCAAGAGCAAGACCCTGTCCCTAAAAAATAGCCAGGCATTGTGATGGGCACCTATAGTCCCATCAGCTACTAGGGAGGCTGAGGCAAGAGAATCACTTGAGCCCAAGAGTTTGAGGTTGCTGTGAGCTACAACTACAGGACACTCTTACCCAGGGTGACAAAGTGAGACTCTGTCTCAAAAAACAAAAAGAATATATTTTTGGGAAACAGCCAAGCACAGTGGCTCATGCTTATACTCCTTGCACTCTGGGAGGCCAAGATGGGAGGATAGCTTGAGCTCAGGAGTTCTAGACCAGCCTGAGGAAGAGTAAGACCCCGTCTCTACTAAATATAGAAAAATTAGGCCAGGCGCTGTGGCTCATGCCTGTAATCTTAGCACTTGGGTGGCTGAGACGGGTGGATTGCCTGAGCTCACAGGCTCAAGACCAGCCTAAGCCACACTGAGACCTCATCTCTAAAGAAACAGCTGGGCATTGTGGCAGGTGCCTGTAGTCACAGCTACTTAGGAGGCTGAGGCAAGAGAATCACCCAAGCCCAGGAGTTTGAGGTTGCTGTCAGCTATGACACCACGGCACTCTACTGAGGGTGACAAAGTGAGTCTCTGTCTCAAAAACAAAAAACAAACAAACAAAAAAAGAAAGGCTATGCAGATCCTGCCGCTTCTGGTATCAGCCATGGCCAATCCCAGCGTATTCTTCGATATTGCCACTGACGGCGAGCCCTTGGGCCGCATCTCCTTCGAGCTGTTTACAGACAAGGTTCCAAAGACAGCAGAAAACTTTTGTGCTCTGAGCACTGGAGAAAAAGGATTTGGTTATAAGGGTTCCCGCTTTCATAGAAATATTCCACGGTTTATGTGCCAGGGTGGTGACTTAACACACCATAATGGCACTGGTGGCAAGTCTATCTATGGGGAGAAATTTAAAGATGAAAACTTTGTCCTGGGGTGGCGCCTATAGTTCAGTGGGTAGGGTGCCAGCCCCATATACCAAGGGTGGTGTGTTCGAACCCGGCCCTGGCTAAATTGCAACAAAAAATAACTGGGCATTGTGGCGGGTGCCTGTAGTCCTAGCTACTCCGGAGGCTGAGGCAGGAGAATCACCTAAACCCAGGAGTTTGAGGTTGCTGTGAGCTGTGTGACGCCTAGGCACTCTATAGAGGGATAAAGTGAGACTCTGTCTCTACAAAAAAAAGATTTTGTCCTGAAGCATACACGTCCTGGCATCTTCTCCCTGGCAAATGCTGGACCCAACACAAATGGTTTTCAGTTTTTCTTTTTTCTGTTTTTTGAGACAGTCTCATTTTGTTGCCCTTGGTAGAGGGCCTATTTTTATTGCAGTTGCCACTTCTGTTTTAGCTGGCTGGGGCTGGATTTGAACCTGCCACCCTTGGTATATGGGGCTGGCGCCCTACCCACTGAGCCACAGGCGCCACCTGGTTTCCAGTTTTTCATCTGCACTACCAAGACTGAGTGGTTGGATGTGAAAGAAGGCATGAATGTTGTAGAAGCCATGGAGCACTTTGGGTCCAAAAACAGCAAGACCAGCAAGAAGATCACCATAGGGCAGTGCCTGTGGCTC
>NW_003852426.1:7598496-7603040 GCF_000181295.1 Otolemur garnettii
AAAAAAAAAAAAGATCACCATAACTGACTGTGGACAACTGTAATAACTTCAACTTAATGTTTCAACCACCAAACCATTCCTTCTGTAGCTCAGGAGAGCCCCCCTCCACTCCATTTGCTCATAATATCCTGTAATCTCTGTGCTCTCACTGCAGTTCCTTGGGTTGCATATTTTCCTTATTTCTCTCCATGTCTAGCTGGATTGAAGAATCAAGTTTATGATTATGAAATAAAAACTAAATAATAAAAGAAATATTAGCCAGGTGTTGTTGCTGGTGCCTATAGTCTCAGTTCCTCAGGAGGCTTGGGGCAGGAGAATTGGTTGGACCTAAGAGTTTGAGGTTGCTGTGAGCTTAGGCTATAGCCCTGGCAATAGAATGAAACTCTGTCTCATAAAAGAAAATAAAGTATAACAACTCTTTACACAGCATTTACACCGTATTTGGTATAAGTAATCTAGAGATAATTTAAAGTATAGGGGAGGATGTGCATAGGTTATGTGCAAATGTGACGATACCATTTTATACAAGGGACTTGAGCATCCTTTCATTTAGTATTCATGGGGAGTCCTGAAACCAATCCCCCATGGATACCAAGACACAACTATATTTCCAACATAACATGCCTGTGACCAAATTCTTGATCTTCCCCCTCCAAACCTGCTCCTCCTTCAGCCTTCTTCATTTTAGGAGATGCAGGTCAAAAACTTTGAAGTCGGCTCAGCGGCTAGGGAGCTGAGTGGGATCAAACCCAGCTTGGGCCTGCCAAACAACAACAACTTACAACAACAAAAAAAGTCAGGCATTATTATGGTGGGTGCCTGTAGTCCCAGCTACTTGGGAGGCTGAGCAAGAGAATTGCTTGAGACCAAGAGTTTGAGGTTTCTGTAAGCTGTGATGCCACAGCACTCTACTGAGGGTGACATAGTGAGACTCTGTCTCAAAAAAAAAAAAAAAAAAATACAACTTTGAAGTTATCCATGACCATTTCTTTCTCTCTCTTGGTATCTCCAATCTGTTAACAACTCCTATCAGCTCTATTTCTATCAAAACATAACATAAATCCAGTCACTTCTCACCAGGCTGCCTATTAACAGTCTGGACTATACAACAATAGCAGACTCCTAACTTGTCTCTGGCTCCCATCCTAACCCATACATCTAGTCTCCAAACTGCAGCTAGAGTGATTTTTTTTTTTGTCTTTTTTGAGAGAAAGTCTCATTTTGTCACCCTCGGTGGAGTGCTGCGGCACCTAAGCTCACAGCAACCTCAAACTCTTGGGCTCAAGCCAATTCTCATGCCTCAGCCTCCCAAGTAGCTGGGACTACAGGTGCCTGCCACAACGCCCAGCTACTTTTTAGTGATGAGGTCTTGCTCTTGCTCAGGCTGGTCTTGAACTCATGAGCTCAGGCAATTCACAGGCCTTCTAAGAGCTGGGACGACAGGCATGAGCCACTGCATCCAGCCATAAGGTTTGTTCTCTTATTTCACACATATCTCCTCTCCAATATGAAGAGAGGACTTCCCTTTCTACTAAAATGGCATCCCAACACCTTTCACCTGGTTTTCCAATAACAGGAACTCTGTCTTTGTTTATAGCTCTATCCTTAGAGCTTAGAAATACATCAGATATAAAGCAGATCCTCAAAATGTTAAATGCATCAATGAAGTACCCAATATTTTATTTTTCTCCAAACATTGTGAATGATGTTCTTCTTTACTTCTAAATGACCAGACAACTCTATGTATCACTGTAATTCAGCCAGTATTAGCTCTTAGCAATACATGGAAGTTGTGAAACTCTATCTAGCCCAGAAGTCAAAGTTGGTTTCTGGTCAATTCCATGCATGTGTTTTTTGGGGAAAGCCTGAGGTGTCACCAGAATCAACCATCAACCAATTCAGTCTCTAGTAAGTGGGGAAAAAAGAGGTCTGGCTGACTTATCACCCAGTTATGATAGAGTAAGACTCTAGAAACTGATGTTGGTTTAACTGTACCTGTCCCTGTTGGGTCACCTCCTTGGATCATGAAGTCTTTGATGATTCTGTGGAATTTGGTGCCATTGTAGTAACCTCGACGAGCCAACTCAGCGAAGTTCTTACAGGTCTTTGGAGCGTGCTTCCAGTATAGCTCCAGCACAATTATTCCCATGCTACAGGGAAGAGGACAGCACAGCTTCAGTCAAGAATAAGCCCACAGCAGATAGCCTCTAAAGCAGGCATCCTCAACCTACGGCCCACGGGCCACATGCAGCCCGCCGAGGACATTTGTCCGGCCCACCGGCTGTTTTTGCTGCCACTGTCTGTCCTGCTTAGCAGCCGAATCGTCCCAGGGCCTGCAGTCCCGCCCTCCAACAGTCTGAGGGACAGTGAACTGGCCAGGAGGTTTAAACAGGGGTTTAAAAAGTTTGAGGACCCCTGCTCTAGAGTAACTGGGACTACAGATGCCTGCCACAACATCTAGCTAGATTTTTTTGTTTTTAGTAGAGATGGGGGTCTCACTCTTGCTCAGACTGGTCTCGGAACTCCTGAACTCAGGCAAACCACCCACCTGGGCCTCCCAGAGTGCTAGGATTACAGGCATGAGCCACAAGCCCAGCAACAACTCAAAATTCTAATACCTTACATATAAAATGAAGTCACTAATCACTTGAAACCAATATAACCAACTTCCAAAGAAGAAGAAAATCCTTACATTTAATTTTTTTTATTATTTATTTTATTTTATTTTATTTTGAGACAGAGCCTCAAGCTGTCCCCCTGGGTAGAGTGCCGTGGCATCACAGCTCACAGCAACCTCCTATTCCTGGGCTCAAGCGTGTCTCCTGCCTCAGCCTCCCAAGTAGCTGGGACCACAGGCGCCCACCACAACGCCCGGCTATTTTTTGGTTGCAGCTGTCATTGTTGTTTTGGTGGGCCTGGGCTGGATTCGAACCTGCCACCTTAGGTGTACATGGCTGGTACCTTAGCCACTTGAGCCACAGGCGCTGAGCCACATTTAATTTTTAGATTTTAAAAAAGACATAAAAATATTGGGAGTTTATATTTATACATGCAGAAGTTTCTGGGTGGGGGTAGAGGATGGGCAAATAGAGACAGAAAGATTGAATTTTTTTAAAACTTTGGTATTTTTGATCCATGTAAATATACTACCTACTTAAAAAATATTTTAATGGAAAGCAAAAAAGGTAGTTTGTGTGTGTTTGGGAGGGAGTACAACAAAAGCAAAACCCAATTACTCCAAAACCTTTGAACCTATCCCAATATGATGAGTGATTTTTCCAACCCAGTACTGCTAAAGGATAAAAGAGACATGCCCCTCCACTCCATCACTCGCCTAGATTTAAAACTCCAAGAATGTGAGAAGTGAGTCAACTCTGCATAGCCTGGATATCCTGTGCCTAACACAGCGCTTTGCAGTGTAAGTATACTATGAATATATGTGGAATGTATTAGAAAACAGCTTTCTAACAGCCTTTCTGCCTGCAATCCATCTTCTACACCCTTACCATTTCAACACAGGTTAACAGTTACTCTGGGCCAAGCACTATTCTGGATGATTGTTCCATTACAGAGCTTACATTCTGGTGGATATTTTTAAAATACAGGAAATAACCTTTTGGAATGGCAATCAGGAAGTCCTTACACAATTCTGAAATGTGCATACCTCAGCAATTTCAACTTCTAAGTATCTATTCTGTAGGAAAATTTACAAAAATGCCTAAGGAAACAGTATGTGCAAGGATGTTCATCTCATCATTTGCCATTAACAAAAAAACAGAAGCACCTTAAATGTCCATGAAAGAGAAAATGAGGCTCAGCGCCTGTAGCTCAAGTGGCTAAGGCGCCAGCCACATACACCTGATCTGGCGGGTTGGAATCTACCCCAGGCCTGCCAAACAACAATGATGGCTGCAACCAAAAAATAGCTGGGCCTTGTGGCCGGCACCTGTAGTTCCAGCTACTTGGGAGGCAGAGGCAGGAGACTCACTTGAGCCCAGGAGTTGGAGGTTGCTGTGAGCAGTGATGCCACAGCACTCCACCCAGGACGACAGCTTGAGGCTCTGTCTCCAAAAAAAAGATAAAGTGGCTAAAATGTCAACTATTTACACTATGGGTAGCTACATGCATTATTGAATGAAAGGCATATTAAAGAATAAACATATGCAGTATGATATGACTCCATTTTTGCTAAAAAATCAGACATAAGAGAGAAAGATGTTTATACATAGAAAAAGATCTGCATGGTGAACCAATAAACTGTTGGTAGTCTTTTCAGGGAGGGGGGTGGCTTTCACTTCTTTTCTACATATCTCTACATTACTTGAATTTAAATTTAAAAAAATACTGGGCCAGGCACAATGGCTCACATGATTATCCTGTAATCCTAGGACTCTGGGAGGCTGCGGTGGGTGGACTGCTTGAGACCAGCCTAGGCAAGAGCCAGACCATGTCTCTATTAAAAATAGAAAAACTGGCTCAGCGCCTATAGCTCAACCGGCTAGGGCACCAGCCACATACACCTAAGGTGGCAGGTTCGAATCCCC
>NW_003852426.1:7603837-7614528 GCF_000181295.1 Otolemur garnettii
TTTTTTTTTTTTTTGAGACAGAGTCTATGTTGCTCTCGGTAGAGTGCTATGGCGTCACAGCTATGGCGTCACAGCTCACAGCAACCTCCAACTCTTGGGCTTAAGTGATTCTTGCCTCAACCTCCCAAGTAGCTGGGACTAGAGGCGCCCACCACAATGCCTGGGTATTTTTTTATTTTTTGGTTGCAGTCGTCATTGTTTAGCAGGCCCAGGCCAGGCTCAAACCTGCCACCTTCCATGTATGTGGGTGGCACCCTACTCACTGAGCCATGGGCACCCAGCCCTCAGTTTTTCTATATTAGTAGGGGGGGAGGTTGTCTCACTTTTGCTCAGGCTGGTCTCCAACTTGTGAGCTCAAACTATCCACCTGCCTCGGCCTTCCAAAGTGCCAGGATTACAGGGGTGAGCCACCTTGCCCGGCCTATTTAAGTTTTTTGAGCACGATACCTTGTTCAACTTTGGAAAATTCATTCTGAGCTTCTTCCAAAGAAGTCATGGAATAAATGGGGCTAAATAACCAAGCATGTAGGGCAGGTAGATTAGGCTCCAAACAAGGTTCTCCCCCTTACCAACTGCGTAAATGTATAATTTTTGGCATTTCCTCTGCTAATACTGGAGGGAGAAGAGGTGAAATAATACCTTCATGATTTGAGTAGCTGGGAGGATTAAAGTAAATGGAATGACATACCTCAGAGGCATGGTACTAGCAGGTTGGTTGTCATAATTCTTTGATAGTGGGGAAAATGTGCTTCTTCCTGTATTTTCATAGTAATTTGTTTACATAGCTATACTACTTAACACAAATATACACATATCTGTCTCCTTCACTATACTGTAAGCTCCTAAATGCAGGGCTGTGTGTTTTATCCATCTCTGTAGCCTCAGAATTCAGATCCTGATGTGCCTGGCTTTTGGACTCGTTACAGGCTTGTTGAATGAATGAACAGAATGGAGGGAGGAGGATATTTAAGGCAGCTGTCGCTGAGGTCTCAGCGCAAGTCAGAGTGGAGCTTGTAACTGGCGGTGATGGTACCCTCACAGCTCCGCTCCACGCCCCTCCACGTGGAAGCCGTCCACGGGAGGAGCGCTCCAGAAACCAAGCCCCGCGAAGAAGCCCAGGGTCCTAGTCGCCTCCACCAGCCCAGTCCCAGAGGCCCGACCCCCTCACCTGGTCTCCAGGTAAACGCTGGGAGGCTGCCAGGAGTCTGGGGGGATTGCCGCCATAATGAAACGGGCGGACCGTTTCTCCAGCAATTGCTACTTCCGGCGTCAATTTGCTGGGGACACGCAGGTGCTCCGCACACTTCCGGCATCTACCGTTCAACCCTTTTGATGCACGAGTTTGAGGGGCTGGGACAAGGAACAGGACGGTTCCCTCTTCCACGGCTACGAATTTGGGGGGCGAGGCGCGGAAAGGCTGGGCGCAAGGAGGTAGAAAAGTGGCAAGCTCCATCCGAGGTGGTCTCCAAAACGGCGCTACCCCGCCACTCTCGGAACGGTCTGATTGGTTCGTTTAGACAAGGAAGGCGGAAACAGCTAGCAACGCTGCACTCTGATTGGAGTTATTTCCTACTGTTCAATTGGAGGGATTTCTAAGCCCACCATTGGACTGGAACCAGGAGGGGAGGAAGGGAATCAGAGGTAGTAGAGCTCCGCGATACTGAAGACCCTGGGAGACTTACAGAGCCCTTGCACTGTATCTCATTCATTCCACAAAGCAATCCTGCAGATAGCATTGTTCCCATTTTTCAGATGTGAAAACAGACTCAGCACTTAAATACTTGCTTTTCCATAACCATACAGCAAAATTGCGCCTCCAAACTGCAAAGGTAAGGAGTCTAAGGAGAGAAGAGAGGGAAAGGCAAGAAAGAAAATGGTAGATAAGGAAAGGGAGAGACTGGAGAATGCAGATCAGAGGGATTGGAGCAAGAGCAAGGCTTAATGATGGCTGGTCGCAGCAAAGTGTTAGAAAGGTTTACTCGGGGCACTACGAGGAGAGGCAAAGTAGAAAAGCTGCGAAGTTTGGAGGGAGGACAAGAGTGAAGTGAAGTAAATAAACATACTGTAAATGCTGTGCACACCACTTAATGATAGCTAAATGAAAGCGTACTGTGTGCTTGGTATCTTGCTAAGGTCTTTGTCTATTTTTATGCTTAATCTTCAAAGCCCCATAAAGTAAATACTACCATTCCTGTTTTACTTCGTGGAAACTGAGGCTTACCGAAATAAAATAACTTGCTTAAAGTACCTCACCTGGTGAGCTTGTGCTCTTACCACCTTTCAACCCTGATGTCCTTAATTGTATAGTGAGAATAAGGATGTACAATGTTGTAAAGATAAACTTGACAGTGAGCTCCTTGCGAGAGGAACTTGGACCGCCTTCATCTTTTCCCCATCCTTGTACTGAGCATAGGGTGCTCAGCTTTTGTTGAATGAATAATGAACAGAAAACTACATTTTAAATTAATACTGTGCTAACATAAAGTATAATTAATTTTGTACCTCCTGCAGTATTGTGTTCATGCCTACTTTGTGGCTCTTGAACTGGATGGAAAAGTCTTAAGCATTTGTTCTATTATTTGAGCTGCCCGTCTCTCGATTTTATGTAGTTCCTTACTGTATATCTTGGGAGGGTTGTGCCATTCCTAGGCTCCAATGTCTGAATACTCACAAGCTACCTTCAAGGCCACTTTCTCCCTAAATCTTTTCCTGAAGCTCCTATCAGCCATTAGGTACTGAGGAGTATGTATATGTGAATCATATACACAGTGGCCTGCCCTAAAGAAATTCACATTCTAGAGAGATGGACAAACACAAACCTACAAAAGAGAGGAATGAGGGCTGTAATAAGCACACAGTGCTTCCTGAGCTCTGATTGCTCCAGAGCAGCTTCAAAAACTCAGAAGTTTCCTCTGGAGTTATATAGCCTGATTTTAGGTTCAGAAAACAAGCAAGAGTTAGCTAGAAGCCATGAGGGGTCAAATCAATTCAAGATATAAAATGTTTCCACCTTTTCAGAAGCCCCTCTACCAGTCATGACCCATTCTTTCTTCCCCAAAGGTAACCACTTTTTTTTTTTTGAGACAGCGTTTTACTTTGTCGCCCTATGTAGAGTAATGTGATATCACAGCTCACAGCAACTCCAACTCCTGGGCTTAAGTGATTCTCTTGCTTCAGCCTCCCAAGTAGCTGGGACTACAGGCACCTACCACCACACCTGCCTATTTTTTGTTGCAGTTTGGCCCAGGCCATGTTTGAACCCACCACCCTCGGCATATGGGGCCAGCGCCCTACCCACTGAGCCACAGGTGCCGCCCAAGGTAACCACTTTTTGCCCTGTAATATCACACATTGGTTTTCCTTGTTTTTGAATTTTATATAAGTAGAGTCATAAAGTATGTATTTTTGTGTCTGGCTTCTTCAACATTATGTTTGCCAGCTATATTCATGTTGTTTTATGCAGTGCCTATTTTTTTTATTTTTCTATTCTGTGTTGTATACTGTGGCATGATTATATAAATACAACATTATATTTATCATCAGTTGTTAATGGGCATTTGAAATGCTTCCAGGTTGTGGATGTTACAAATAATGCATCTGCTATGAATATTCTTGTCTATCTTAGTGCATTTGTAGGTAAATTTTATACCTAGAAGGAATTCCCTGTAGGGAATATATGCCTAGAAGCAGAATTGCTAGGTAACATGTATAATTTAAAAATTAACATCAGACTGTTTTCCAAAGTGGCTGTAGCAATTTACAAGCTCACCAGTAGCCTCTGAGAAATGCTGTTGCTCTGCTTCTTAGCCAACACTTCGTATTGCCAGTCTTTCTAACTGGGATTCTGAAACCTGTATAATGATATCTCAACAGTCATTTCAGCAACAGTTAATGATTAATGAAGTTACATGCTTCATTAATGCAAAGTGTATTGGTCATTTAGATATCCTGTTTGTGATTTCATCTTTTTATGTTCAGATCTTCTGTACATTTTTCCTTTTGGCTTTTTCTTATTTGTGAAGTTCTTTATATATTCGGGACAGAAGCTCTTTGATGGTTTCTCTCACCTTATGGCTACTCGTCTTTTTATTCTCTTAATCTTATCTTTCTAATGATGAGAAGATTCTAATTTTAATGTAGTTCAGCATATCCATTTTCTCTTATAGAACATCTCAATTCTGACTAGCCACATTACAAGTGCTCCGTAGTCACTTGCCTGGCAGCAGTATTGAACAGCAGCTGTAAAGTCTTTTTGCTTTTGTTTTCTCATATAGATTTACAACATCTCTAGAATTATTTTGGTGTATTCAGTGAGGTAGGTCTTAAGTTTTGTTTTTATCGGGGTCCTGCCCTGAGAGCAGCGTCTGCTGAGACCTGTGGAAACTGGCAGCAATTGACTGAAGAAATACAGACTTAGAAGCAATGGTAAAGAAAGACAAGAGAGGTCCATTATCTGTCGTGGATTCTAGCAGTGGCCCAGAGCATTTGCTCCACTCTGATTTTATTGAAGTTTGTTTGCCCAGAGGGTAAGATGAGGGAGGGAACAAAGATGTCAGCAGTTCCTTGGATTGATCATATTAGCTCCTATTGTTATTATTAACCTTAAAGGTAGCCTTCAGAAATCTGAGCCTTGTATTAGGAGAGCCTCTTGCTTGAGATCACATGCAGGGATTTCTAGGGTGGTGTTAAGCTCTGCTAGTTCTCTGTGGAGTAAACCACCACCAGAGTTAATTTCCTCTGAGGGATCAGTGGGAGGGAGGCATTTTCCTCCCATCACCACCAGAGGATTTTCCTCTGTGATAAGGGATATAAGCTCTTTCGCCCATATCTCAGAGCTTGAGCTACTCCCTTGGTCTCTGCCCCAGACAAATGCAAATCTCCACAATGGGTTTCTGCTTTACTTGTTTAATGGGCAGGAAACGCCCTAGAAGATGTATCTTTTCTAGGACTTGCCATAATCTCTTCCATGGCCATTACTCTCTTCAGAGTGCTCACAGACCCTGCCCAGTGTTTGTAAGCTGTATCCTCAACAGCCTAGAATTTCAGAAAAGGCAATAAACTTGGTGGTAATGGCTAGCTTAAATGTAAACTAGCTGACTTTTCTTTTTTCCTATTCACTCAACTTACTTTTTAGTTTTCCTCTTTTTCTGGGGGTGCTTTCCTTTAGCCAACAATGGGGTCTTCCGTCCCCATTCTCCCAGTAGTTTTTTTTTCTACATAGAAATGCAATTGACCCAGCACCACTGATTGCAAATGCTGTACTGTTCTTTCCTTACTCCTCTGTTGGCCTCTTTGTCATAAACCAAGTGTCCATATATGTTTGTTTGGGGTGTCTCCATTCTGTTTCATTGCTTTACCTACTGCATCATACCACACTGCCTTTGTAGCTATAGCATTATAGGCCTGAACCTAGTACTATTTTGTTTGCAGATCTTTTGTAGAAAGCAGCTAAAAGTTTTGGCACTGCAGACAGGGTAGGATGAGGAGTCTGGGTTGAAATGTTGACCACTGTGTATCCCCAGCAAGTCAATCTCTCCATAAACCTCAGTTTGGTTTGTAAGAGGATAAACGTGGGAATAAATTTGTCATAGCGTTGTTGACACGACTTCATGAATAAAAAGTGCTTACAAAGGCCTGGCACACAGTAAACACTTGGTAAATATTAATGAAGGGGCTAAGTGTACATTTGGGGGATTTGTTTTCTTGTCTTTCTCAATATAGGAAGGAGCTCCCTGAGGGAGGGAGCTGTTCTTCATTTACGTATCTCTCCCACGCCATCCCTTAATGCCCAACACACTGCCTGGCACATAGTAGAGGACTCAGTGAATGCTTGTTGCGATAATCAGTTTAGCTACAAAGTCTGCGTTGGTGCAGGTAGAGAAAGAAGACCGAGAGCGTGGCAGCGCGAGCTGGACGCCAGGGGGAGCACGAACACGTACTCTCCGGCTATCTCGAGAGTCCCCGCGCGCGCCGCGACGTCGTGCGTCTGGTTTTTGGCGGAAGCAAAGGAAGAGAAGGAGGAGCTATCCTAGGGAGTGCGGCCTGGCCTGTGGCGTTAGGGGTGTTTCCGGGTTGCGCTCCCGGAAGCAGGAAGTTGTCGTTCTAGCCTCCTCGCCCGGCGGCTGCAGTCCCCGAGGCGGGAGGAGCCCGAAGGGGCGCGGGCCCCGCATGTGAGTGACTGGGGCCCGAGGCCGGGAGGGGGGAGGCCGCCCTGTGACAGAGGCGGTCTGTGACATCCTGGTGCAGCCCTCCCTCGCCGCTACTGCCACACAGTTTCCCAGCGCTAATCCCTTTCCTGAGCCTCTCTCCTTTTGCAGGCTGACGGTATTCCCTGGTAGTTTCCCCGGGGTCGACTCCCTTAAGACTTCTCTTTTTTCTTGGCTCCTCCGGGGAGAGCAAAATGAGGTCGACTCTGCTTGAATTTGTTTCTCAGGCGTCACAGCAGTGTCCAAAATGAGCAGCGCTAGCAAAGTTCAGATTTTTTGCCCTTTTGACGTTTGGTTTTTTTCTTTTTCTATATGTAGTAGACTCCCTGCCTCCCTCCCGAAACATCTTTTTCTAGTAATTAAGGGAGAAATACTTTCTCTCAAAAACTGTGGACTTAATGTGTGATAAACCTGGCATCTCCAATTTCAGAAAGGAATATGACTTGGTTTATTGACATGAGCAAGTGAACTGGTTGTAATTGCCTCATAGTACTTGGAAACTTACCTTCCTCGTGTTCCTGTAGCATTTGAAGACTGTTAACCTGCAGGCCAGTTTTTCTGTTCTGAGAGTTGTTATAGCCTTGGCATTTGCCAACGTTTCTTTTAAAGCATTTAGTCACAGTCACCTTATAATACTGGCTACTCCTGCATGCTACTAGTGTTCTGACCTTTCTCATTGCTCACTTGTAATTTCCCATCGTGGAATCCCCTACAGACTATCTCAGTTACTAAATTCATCTGTTTGAATTTGAGTTGTCAGTACTTCCTCTAGGGAACAACATGCCTAAAAAAAAAAAATAATAATAACTGAATTCAACTTTGCTACAATTAAGTTTTGACTGAAGTTTCACATAGCCCAACTTGCATACCAGAAAGAGGCCTTTTCTGATTTAGACTGAAACATGTTTCAAGACCAAGTTTGAACCCAGTTTCTCCTCAGCAGCTTTTAACACTGAAATAAATGTCCAAGTGCTAGATTCCTAAGCTGCTCACCTAAACCCTCATCATCAGGCTGAAGCATTAAAACAAAGAAAATTCTACTGGGATCTGGGTTTTGAGGGGGGAAAACAAGTAAAATTAATGACCCTTAGTTGCATTCAACTAGTTGGGGAACAGAATGATCACTGTAGCTCCTTTCTATAAATTTGGTCAACATTGATCAGGTTCCATGTCTGAGGTAAATTTCTTTGTCTTCAGTTTTTTGTGTTGATTTCTCCATTCATCTCTACTTTCAAGAAATTCACAATTTAGTGTGGGAGGTAGACAGGGAAATAGATGTGATATAAAGTGAGGGAGTTGTATAAGGTTCAAAGGGCAAAAACCTTCAGGTCAAAGAGTTTGCTTATTGCACAAACTACTAGGGGCTAGGTTTTTAGGCAGAGGAAATTTTGTGTACAAAAGCAAAAAGATGTGATCCAGTATGATAGGTGTAGAATCTGAGGAAGAATTAATGGGAAACCAGATCATGAAGGGCCACTGTAAGTAATTTGGACTTCATCTTATGACAGTTGTTTAGGTATTTAATTTGTCTAGATATTGGAACAAATGTTCTACATACATCATTTTGCCATCCTTTTAACAGGATTGTAGGATAGGCATAATTATCCCCATTTTATAAATCAAAACTCTGAGGCATAGAAAGGATAAGTAGTGTCATGTGGCAACACAGTTGGTGGAAAATTCTAGAATTTGCACCCAACTTTCTGCCTCAAGGTGCTTCCTCAGAGGATGAGGAGTCTTGGAAAGTACCTAACATAAAACAGTTTGTATTTCAAAAAAAATAACTTATGGACAGGGTAGACCAGTGTTTTTCAACCTTTTTTATCTCGTGGCACTCTTTTTTTTTTTTTTTTTTTTTAAGACAGAGCCTCAAGTTGCCTTGGGTAGAGTACTGTGGCATCACAGCTCACAGCAACCTCCAACTCCTGGGCATAAGTGATTGTCTTGCCTCAGCCTCCCAAGTAGCTGGGACTATAGCCACCCGCCACAACGCCCAGCTATTTTTTGGTTGTAGTTGTCGTTGTTTGGCATGCCCAGGCTGGATTCGAACCTGCCAGCTCTGGTGTATGTGGTTGGCACCTCATCTGCTTTAGCTACAGGCACCGAGCCATCATGGCACTCTTGAACCTATAGTTAAACTTCCACAGCACACTTATATTGTGTTGATCAAAAGAAAAAGACTAAAAAAAAGAATATTCTTTGCCTTCTTTGGCCTTCCAGAGTGCTAGGATTACAGGTGTGAGCCACTGGGCCTGGCCTAATTAATGGTCTTTAAAGATTTTTGGGGCACACCAATGTGCCACAGCACATGGGTGAAAAATCACTGGGGTAGAAAATGGCTTGAGGAGAAGGATAACTGAAAGTGATCCTGCATCATATCTTTGTGATGGCTCATAAAAGAGATGTTGAGGGCATTAATGCAGAGCTAGAGAGGAGGAAATGAATATGAGAATTATACAGGAGGGTAAAGCCAGAGGATTTAATGATGGTTTTATTGGTGGGAATGAGGTAGAAGAAGAGTTTTTAAATTTGGAGGACTAGTGTTTCCATTAAGAAAAGGAATACAGTAGTAGGAATGGGTTGAAGGGGAAAAATAAGTTCAGTTATGGGCACAGTTATAGGGAACTAGGTGAAATTTGGATCACAGTGTCTTTTAAGTAGTTCAACAGACCTTGAATTCTGGCAAGAGTTTTAGACTGGAGAAGAGATATGGGAATCACTAATGACTGGTGGTTAAAGTATTGGAAGGAATGGGAAGAAGGTCAAGGACTACTGTGGTGGACACCAGCATTTGGGAAGAGAACAAGAGAGTTATGCCAAACTTTTTGAGTGCTCCAGTGGCTACTGCAGAGAGGTCAGATAAGGTAATAACTGAAAAACATCCTTTGGATTTGAGATTTAGAAAGCCACTGTGACCTTAGTGAGAACAACATTTGTGGGGTGAGAGGGCAGAAATGTGACTTCAGCAGGTTAATAAACAAATGGTGACCTGAGAAATGAGAGTGAATCTCTAACGCAGTGGTTCTCAACCTTCCTAATGCCGCGGCCCTTTAATACGGTTCCTGTGGGTTGCTGCTCTAATGGATCTAAGCCACTGATAGAATCAAGTTCACTCTTACAAATTTCTCTCTGTGGCAAAGCTCAGTTCTGCCAGTTGAATCTTCTTTTTGGAGGTAAAGAGATTGGATTTACCATCAAGCCTCAGCCGATGTCACTCATGCTTAATGTTTGGCTGTGACTTTGTGATTGATTTTTTTTTTAAGAGGCCAGATTTTTTGTTGTTGTTTAATTAACATATCCAACTTCATGCCAGTACTATCCCTTTATGAGATAATAAAAAAATGTGTCCAGGGCGGCGCCTGTGGCTCAAAGGAGTAGGGCACTGGCCCCATATGCTGGAGGTGGCGGGTTGAAACCCAGCTGCAGCCAAAAACTGTAAAAAAAAAAAAAAAAGTGTCCAGAGATCCGGGGAGCTCAGAATCTTCCTTCAGTTTAGAACCACCGATCTCACCAAAACCAAAAGGAGGGCTCGTTACCAAGATCCCAAGGTGCTCTTAGAAATATCTCCAAATTAATACCTTATGGATAACTTGGTAAGTGTGTTGCAATCTCTGGGAAGAAGGATGTGGAGCTTCCACAAAATATATTCAGTATTGTAATATTATTCTATACTTGAATTAACAAAAAAGAAAAAACTTGTACTTTGCCATACATACTGGGAGTTTGATGGGATTTCTGTATGTTTCAAAGGAGGGAAGAGGTTTATGGAGTTTGCCAGACAGCCATCAAAAGTGATTATAGTTGATCCTCTTACCTTACCTGCACTTCTGTCACCTTCAGGTTTTTCCTAGGAGCACACCGGTGTCATCGTCTCTTCTGCCCCAGGGATTCCTGCATGTGTTCCTACCTCCCAGCAGACGCATTTTACAATTTTTACTGGAATTTTTTCTAGAATTCCTTTCTGGATTTTTTCCTTTCTGGTCTTCTGCTGAGTTTTAATGGATTTTGAGTGGGTATTGTTGGGTAATTTATTATCATGCATTTAAATGAACATTATCCTATTTTCTTAGAATGTTTTTGTTAATTTAAACAGGAAAATTCCATCTCCAGAATCAGTCATCACAAACAGATGAGAAAAATATTGTAATAAATTATTACTTTATTCTTTTTGCAGGAGTCATTATAGTCAGTCACTTTCCAGTTCTTAGCCACTCAGTTGTGATCGAGGGATAGATGGTTTCAGAACTGTCCGCTCAGAATAGGAAAACACTTGGTAAGGAGGCAGCCTATATAAAGGTTAAAAGCACCAACCTTGAAGCCAAGCACCCTTAGGCCCACATCCTGGCACATTATGAAAACATTCTAAGCCTTGGTAAAGTTTGTGAACATCGGCTCGGAGCCTATAGCTCAACCGGCTAAGGCGCCAGCCACGTACACCTAAGGTGGCGGGTTCGAATCCCCAGCCCGGACCCGCCAAACAACAAT
>NW_003852426.1:7617982-7619468 GCF_000181295.1 Otolemur garnettii
CCGGCATATGGGGCCAGCGCCCTACTCCTTTGAGCCACAGGTGCTGCTTTTTTTTTTTTTTATTTTGAGAGCCTCAAGCTATCACCCTGGGTAGAGTGCCATGGCATCACAGCTCATACCAAACTCCCCTCCTCCTGGGCTTAAGCAATTCTCTTGCCTCAGCCTACTGAGTAGCTGGGACTACAACACCTGCCACAACGCCTGGCTATTTTTTGGTTTAGTTGTCACTGTTTGGCAGGCGTGGGCCAGATTGGAACCCACCAGCTCTGGTGTATGTGGCTGGTGCCTTAGCCACTTGAGCTATAGGCATTGAGCCAGTTTGTAAGAATTCTTAGGTATTCTGTATGCTAGTCACCATCAGATAGATGATTTGCAAATATTTTCTTTCATTCAGTGGGTTATTTTACTTTCACAGTGGTATCATTTGAAGCACAAAAGTTTTTAATTTTTATTTTTTCTTATTTATTTATTATTATTATTTTTAATTAGCGACAGGGACTTACTATGTTACCCAGGCTAGAGTACATTGGCTATTCACAGGTGTGATCCCACTACTGATCAACATGGGAACTTTAACCTGCTCTGTCTCCAACCTGGGCTGGTTCACTCCTCCTTAGGCAACCTGGTGCCCCCCTCCCACCCTCTGGAGGCATACTGATGCTCAACATAGTGTGGACACCCAATCAGCATAGCACACTATAGCCCAGAACTCCTGGCCTCAAGCTATCCTCCTGTCTCAGCCTCCTGAGTAGCTGGGACTACAGGCACTCACCACCGAGCCTGGCAATTTTTATTTTTTCTTTTGTTCTGTATCCTTTTGTGTCATTTCTAAAAAGCCATTGTCTAATCCAGTACCATGAAGCTTTTCCCCTGTGTTTTCTACTAAGAATTTTGCTCATATATTTATATGTGTAATGCATTTTGATTAATTTTTGTTTATAGTATAAAGAATCATCCAACTTTATCCTTTATGTGTACATATCCAGTTATCCCAGCCAGCATCATTTTGTTGAAAAATACATATTTCCAAATGCAGTTGTCTTTTGATAAATTTGAGGTATTGGTTCTGGGACCCCCAAGTATATCTGAATCTGCACATACACAAAACCCCTAGTCAGTTCTGGGGAATCCTACCTGTACAAACAGTTGCCCTTTCATGTATGTGAGTTTTGTGTCCCACAAATACTGTATTTTTAATTCTCATTTGGTTGGAAAAAATGCATGTATAAATGGACCTGAGCAGTTCACACCAGTGTTGTTCAAGGCCCAACTGTAGTTTACACCATCCTATTATCTGCGTGTGGGGGGGTTCCTCCACCCAGTTCCTCAAAGTCTAGATTTTTTTTCTTTTTTTGAGACAGAATCTCACTTTATTGCTCTCGGTAGAGTGCTGTGGTGTTACAGCTCACAGCAACCTCCAACTCCTGGGCTTAGGTGATTCTCTTGCCTCAGCCTCCTGAGTAGCTGGGACTACAGGTGCCCGCCA
>NW_003852426.1:7620191-7632419 GCF_000181295.1 Otolemur garnettii
CGCTTGAGCCCAGGAGTTGGAGGTTGCTGTGAGCTGTAATGCCACGGCACTCTGCCCAGGGGGACAGCTTGAGGCTCTGTCTCAAAAAAAAAAGAACTTTTAAAAAAAGACCTTAATTTTATTTTACAAATGGTATAGAGAGAACTCTACTTTACCATTTTAGTTTTTGCCTTTTGTTCTAGGAGCGCTATGAAAAAACCTGGCTTTAAAATAACCTTGAGCACAAATTGAATTTTGAAATGAGTTGTAGATCTTTTAAGCATACACAATATAAATAAATTGTCTTTTGTTATCCAAAATTATATTTGTGGAAAAGCATGAGACTGTAAGCTGCAAGGTCTGAGGAGCTTCCGTGCCAGGGTTTTTGTATTGTCTGGAGTCCCTGCTCTGCCTAGAACAAAGCTTATTACCATATTCCCCACAGTAAATCTCACCTTTAGGGGTCCTCTCAGGTTTCTCTTCTCGGATTGTTAAAGGTCTATCTGCTATAATTGGAAAGAAATAAATGAGTAACAATGCTGTTTATACTCCTTTTTTTTTTATTTTAGTAAATTACTAGTAACAGATCTCCTGTGATTAGTTTCAGAAATCATTTTATATGTCAGTATAGTGCTTCAGAGTACCATTAGGATCCACTGTGCTCTAGACTAGTGCTCTTCAGAGTGTTTGAAACCAGTGCTGATAGTAAACTGTACTAACCCACGATTAAGTAGGATTTAGAAACCTGTACAGCAATTTGGCATGGTCTCAACATACTGTATTTTATAAAAGTATTAGTCTGCCATGGGTTGAGAGAAACAGAAAACTGGTCCTTCCCTACAGATGGTCAAGAAACACGATTCTAAAGTAGTAGCTTTGAGGACGAAGTACCTCACCATGTTTCTCTTTACATTTATTTTCTTTCTCTCAGGGATTTTATATTGGAAGACATGGATCTTGCTGCCAATGAACTCAGCATTTATGACAAACTTTCAGAGACTGTTGATTTGGTGCGACAGACAGGCCATCAGTGTGGCATGTCGGAGAAGGCAATTGAAAAATTTATCAGGCAGCTCCTGGAAAAGAATGAACCTCAGAGGGGGCCACCCCAGTATCCTCTCCTTATAGCTGTGTCTAAGGTAATGCTATCTTCTGACTTAGAAATCACTTAGAGCACAAACTCCTAGACATTCTTCCCAAATATTTTTGCATGATTCCCCTATTGAGCCTTGCTTTTTCTGTGAATAAATTGGCCTTTCTTCTTGTTACCATGTGTTACTTGGAAATTTTGACAATGTTGTTAAATGTCCTAGGTAAAAGCTGTGTATTTATAATTAAACTTTTATTTGTGTGTATTTTGTAATGGTGGACATAGCTCCTGACTGTATATTAGAAGTTTTGTAAGCCTTTCAGTCCTCATAACTCTAAAGTTTTGTTTTTCTTTTGTTTGTTTGTTTGTTTGTTTGGAGACAGAGTCTCTCTCTGTCACTCTGGGTAGAGTGCTGTGGAATCATAGCTCACAGCAACCTCAAACTCCTGGTCTCGAGTGATCCTCTGGCTGCAGCCTCTCATGTAGCTGGGACTATAGGTGCCTGCCACAACACCTGGCTAAGTTTTCCTATTTGGGGTAGATATGGGTCTCACTCTCGCTCAAGCTGGTCTCAAACTCATGAGCTCAAGCAATCCACCCACCTCAGCCTGTCAGAGTGCTAGGATTACAGGCATGAGCCACCATGACTGTCCAGCTCTAAAGTTTTAAATGCTTCCAGAAATGAATGTAACTAACTTATTTATGAAAATGTATCAGTTCTTAAGGCATATTGGAAATAGCAGAAGAGGCATGTTTTTTTCTTGGAATTAAGATATTTTGTTTGCTGGGACAATTATTAATGGCTTACTTGTGTTTTTTTTGTAGGTCATCATAACCATGGGATTAATCTTGCTCACTGCCTACTTTGTGATTCAACCTTTCAGCCCATTAGCACCTGAACCGGTGCTTTCTGGAGCTCACACCTGGCGTTCATTCATCCATCATATTCGGCTGATGTCCTTGCCCATTACCAAGAAGTATATGCCAGAAAATAAGGGAGTTTCTCTTCATGGAGGTGATGAAGACAGATCTTTTCCAGGTAGAATGCTGTGTTTATTACTTATCAGTTATAGTTTTCTTGACAGTACATGAAGAGAAAGGAAATAACATTTATTGATACCTAATAAGAAACACTTTCCTTATATTGGCTCATTTAATTCAGTCCCCATTAAAACTCTGTGGAATAGGGTTTATTATCTCTGTTCTCTCTGAGAAACTGAGAGTTAGACAGACTAAGAAATTTACCAGAGAAACACATATGGTAGAGCCAAATTTAGAACACATCTGGAGATGAGCACTTGCCCATAAGAGGTTTTGACTGTCTTATTCTGTCCTTTTCTCCCCTGAGATCCCTATCCATAGTGGATGTTCACTAAATAGCTATAGATTAATATTAAAGTGTTTGAGTAGGCCAGGTGCAGTAGTTCATGCCTGTAATCCCAGCACTCTGGGAGGCCAAGGGTAGGTTGCCTGAGCTCACAGGTTGGAGACCAGTCTGAGCCAGAGCGAGACCTCATCTCTAAAAGTAGCCAGATGTTGTGGAGGGCACCTGTAGTCCAGCTACTTGGGAGGCTAAGGCAAGAGAATCCCTTGAGCCCAAGAGTTAGAGGTTGCTGTGAGCTATGATGCCACAGTACTCTACCAAGGGTGGCAGAGTGGTGTCTGAGTCCAGCTTGCTTTTAACCAGATCTTTTAATAGTGCTTGACCAACTGAGTTAGGTTTTGGTTTAGGTATATCCCACTCTTTCAATTTAGTCTTTCGGTTACAACTCAATTTAGTGCCGAAAAGTGTATCAATTTTGCCAGTAAATTGAATTTAAGATACACTTAAATCTAGTAATAGTGTATCAGTGGCAGCATAGGAATTCATAGTCTGACAGACCATTTGAGGGATTTCCTTTTGGGAATAGTGTAACCTGTGATAAGACTTGAAATTTATTTTTTTAAGGAAGAAGAGAGGGATTTTTTTTGAGAGGGATATTATTTTGATGATATTTATTTGTCCATATGGAGGGATATGAACATTAATATCACAAATGGATTATAAAACTTTTTGTGAGGCCAGGCACGGTGGCTCATGCCTGTAATCCTAGCACTCTGGGAGGCCAATGAAGGCAGATTGCTTGAGCTCAGGAGTTCAAGACTACCCTGAACAAAGTCAGACCCTGTCTCTATTACAATAGAAAAAAAAATTGGCTGTATGTGGTGGCATATGCCTGTAGTTCCTGCTACTTGGGAGGCTGAGGCAGGAGGATCACTTGAACCCAGGAGTTTGAGGTTGCTATGAGCTAGGTTGAGACCATGGCACGCTAGCCCAGGTAACCGAGGAAACTCTGTCTCAAAAAAAAAAAAAGTGTTACTATGTTCTGAAACCTTTAGAATCCAGCGTAAATTTTAGGATATGTGTTTTCAGAAAAAATTTACTAGTTTAATCTAAGCTTTATAATCATAATGTCATTCTTTCTACCAAGACATAATCAGTCATAAAAATTATCCCTTGTGATGGATCTACTTCGAAAGATATTTTTGCACACTTGCGGAAGTCAGTGAATAGTAACGATGTAATTTACTTATTCAGTATACCATTTATGTATAAAGGCACTAAAAATAATTTTAAAAAATAATAAATAGGAAGAAGGAAGAAGTCAAAGTACTTAAGTTGAAAAAGTAAGTACAGTCTTTTGCCAAATTTTCAAACAGGAAATGGAGAAATGTCTCCATTTGAAGAAAAATTTTCAAAACTGTATCAAAATCAAAGGTAGGATACATTGTAAGAGAAGAATTCTTTTTTTTTTTTTTTTTCTAATGAGACAGAGCCTCAAGCTGTTGCCCTGGATAGAGTGCTGTGGCATCACAACTCACAACAACCTTCAACTCCTGGGCTCAAGCGATTCTCCTGCCTCTGCCTCCCAAGTAGCTGGGACTACAGGTGCCTGCCACAATGCCCAGCTATTTTTTGGTTGCAGTCATCATTGTTGTTTGGCGGCCCAGGCTGAATTCGAACCCACCAGCTCAGGTGTATGTGGCTGGCACCTAAGCCTCTTGAGCCACAGGTGCCAAGCTGAAGAATTCATTTTTTAAAAAAATCAACAGGGCAGTGCCCGTAGCTAAGTGGGTAGGGCACTGGCCACATACACCCAGGCTCGCGGGTTCAAACCAGGCCTAGGCCAGCTAAACAGTAAAGACAACTACAACAACAGCAACAAAAAAAATAGCCAGGCATTGTGGTGGGTGCCTATAGTCCCAGCTACTTGGGTGCTGAGGCAAGAGAATCTCTTAAGCCCAAGGGTTTGAGGTTGCTGTGAGCTGTGATGCCACAGCACTGTACTGAGGGTGACGTAGTGAGACTCTGTCTCAAAAAATAAAATAATAAATAAAAATTAAAAAAAAATTTAAAAACTCATCAACAGAGTTCAAAATGAAGCTTCCAACCCTTATCAGGAAGGTCCAGAGCATCTGAAGGAAAAACCCAGAGAAATTTGTCAGTTAGGCCAGGCTGTGCTGCTTCCTCAATCACATCAGTGTCCTTTCTTAACTGTCTTACTCTTTGGCACTTGGATGAAGTAAGCAGAATCTGGTTGATGGCATTACTGTAATTTTTTTTTTTTCTTTTCTGAGACAAGGTCTCAGTCTGTTACCCAGGCTACAGTACCATAGTGTCAGCCTAGCTCACAGCAACCTCAGACTCCTAAGTTCAAGTAATCCTCCTGCCTCAGCCTCCTGGAGTAGCTGGGACTTACAGGCACCTGCCATGACACCTGTAATTTTTCTAGTTTAGTAGAGTTGGAGTCTCACTCCTGATCAGGCTGGTCTTGAGTTCCTGAGTTCAAGCAATCCTCCAGTGATGGCATTACTTTCTTCCCCCTGTCCTATAGAGTAAATCATGCTTTAAAAAGTTCAAGAAATGACTCGGTACCTATGGACAGTGGTTGTGGCGCCAGCCACATACACTGAGGCTGGCGGGTTCAAACCAGGCCAGGGCCAGCTGGACAACAATGACAACTGTAACAAAGAGATAGCTAGACATTGTGGTGGGCGCCTGTGGTCCTGGCTGCTTGGGAGGCTGAGGCAGGAGAATCACTTGGGCCTAGGAGTTTGAGGTTGCTGTGAGCTGTGACGCCATAGTACTCTACCAAAGGTGATGTGGTAAGACTCTGTCTTGAAAAGAAAAAAAAAAATTCAAGAAACATTAGTGTGTCGTCAGCAAGCCAGATTATTTGGTCCACTTCAGATTAATATTTTGCCTTGCAGATGAAAATAAAACAAGTCTTTGGCGCTCAGTGGTTAAGGCGAGAGAGAGCATGGGAATGGTGTAGTTTTAGCTCTTTAATGTTGTTCATTGTATTAAAGTGCTATTTTTTTTTTTTTACTTGTAAATTTGGGTACTAATGCACCATATTTTCCTATGTGTGATAATTCTGGAAAGCTGTAGACATGTAAAACTAACTGTTTTGCATAGTATTTGGAAGAAAAATTAAGAATATATAATGAATGAAGGGTAAATAGAAACACATGGGGGAGAATTAGGTGTAACAAATGGAACTTCTAGGTCTGTAAGAAGCCTAAAAAAGGATGGAAAAGGTTAAAAATTTTTTTTTCTTTTTTGAGAAAGAGTATCAGTCATGAAGACTAAAGTGCAATGGTGTCAGCTTACTGCAGTCTCTAACTCCTGAACTCAAGTGACCCTCCTGCCTCAGCCTCCCAAGTGACTAGAACTACAGGCACACACCACCATGCATGGCTAAGGTTTTCTATTTTTGGTAGAGATGGGGTCTCCCTTTTGCTCAGGCTAGTATCCCAACTTCTGAGCTCAAGGGATCCTCCTGCCTTGGCTTCTCAGAGTGCTAGGATTACAGACATGAGCTACCACACCAGGCCTAATATATCATTTTTAATGTCTTAGTACCAAAAGACAGCTACCTTCAAGTTAGGATTACTTAGCAGTACATTTATAATAAATGGAGGGGAGAATGGCATGACAGATTTGCCAAAGGAAATCTGAGGATATTGGTTTTTTTTTTTTTTTTTTTTTTGGCTGTCGCCCTGGGTAGAATGCTGTGGCGAGCCTCAAGCTGTCACCCTAGGTAGAATGCTGTGGCATCACACTTCACAGCAGCCTCCAACTCCTGGGCTTAAGCGATTCACTTGCCTCAGCCTCCCAAGTAGCTGGGACCGAAAGCGCCACCACAACACCCGGCTATTTTTTGGTTGTAGTTGTCATTGTTGTTTGGCAGGCCCCAGCTGGATTCAAACTCACCAGCTGTGTGTGGCTGGCACCTTGGAGCTACAGGCACGAGCCCATATTGATTTTTAAGTGCTGGCCTGTCTGACCTCCCAGAGTCATCTGGTGCTCCTTGCATTGGTGCCTTGGAAATGATGGCGGCAGCTGGGGCTTTGATGACATATGAGTGGCACCACCAGCAGTGGTTAGAGCTTTTCTCCTAACCCTACCCAGGGAACAAAAGGGCAACAGAGGGGCGGTGCCTGTGGCTCAGTGGGTAGGGCGCTAGCCCCATATACCAAGAGCAGCATGTTCAAACCCAACCCTGGCCAAACTGCAACAAAAAATAGCCAGGCGTTGTGGCGGGCACTTGTAGTCCCGGCTACTCAAGAGGCTGAGGCAAAAGAATTGCGAAAGGCCAGGAGTTGGAGGTTGCTGTGAGCTGTGATGGCACAGCACTCTACTGAGGGGGATAAAGTGAGACTGTCTCTATAAAAAAAATTAAAAAAAAAAAAAAGGGGGCAACAGAAGCAGGGTTCTTTTTGTAGGTTTCAGCCTTGGGTAGAAAATCCTGCCCCTAAATCCTCTTGATGAGAATGAAGTGACTTTGCAAGTAAGTCAACATCCTATCCTAAGCAAAAAAATAAATAAGCTGACACTTAGTATTTGCTGGGTAACAGACCCTGTTCAAAGTACTTTTCATATATTGGCTTATTTAATCTTTACATTCTTATGAGGTAGTTTGAGGTTTTCTGCCCATTTTACAGATGAAGGCTCTAAGGCACAGCACTGTTAGGTCTCTTGCCCAAGGACCCATGGCTATTAAGTCATAGAGCCACAATTTGAACTTTGGCAGCTAGTCTTTAGAGTCTGTGTTCTTAACCTTAGATGTGAATAGTTTGTAGCTACACAGTAGACCTGAAGAGTCCAGCATTATATGTGATTTTGGAGTTTAACATGTCTTTCAGGTCATCAGATAGTTTCTCTCAACTTCCTAGTCTCTAAAGAGACAAGGTTCTTTCTGGCTTGTACTGCACTTTTCAAGATAAATGGACTTCCAAGCTATTGGCCCTTTAGAATTTTCCTATACTAGTCTTTCCTGAGGCACTGGAGCCAGTTCATTCTCTCAGTCTCCACCCTTCTGGGTTACCCTTATGTAAATATGTAACTCTATGTGCTCTTCTGGGTAATGTTTGACTTAATCCTTTCTCTTACTAGCCTAGTTTTCCCTTCATAGTCACATTCTTATTTCTTTTTTTTCTCCTAGCCTCATATCTTTATATCCACTTTGCTCTTGCCAGCCATTCTCTTGGCTTTTACCATTTCCATGGAGTGATTAATTCTTGTAGCTAAAAAGGGACTTTAAAGTTAATCTAATTATGTACTCCCAATTTATGAAAGAATAAACTGAGGCCAGAAGAAGTAAAGGAACTTGCTTACCCAGGTGAAAGTGGAATAATAGCATTTGAACCTTAGTTTCTTAACTCCTGCCTTCATAACATTCTGTCCGTTATGCCACACTGACTGCCTACCATCTCTCTGCCCTCCAAGCCATGTGCCAGCATGTGAGACCTAATTATTTTGTTTACTTTGGGCATTTTCTAGCTACTTTTATTGTTATTTTCTTTTTTTGAGACAGAGTCTTACTTTGTCACCTTAGGTAGAGTGCCCTAGTGTCATAGCTCACAGCAACCTCAAACTCTTAGACTCAGCAATCCTCTTGCCTCAACTTCCTGATTATCTGGGACTACAGGTGCCTACCACAATGCTGGGCTAGCTTTTCTATTTTTAGTAGAGACAGGGTCTCACTTTTACTCAGGCTAGTCTCGAACTCCTGAGCTCAAGCAATCTACCTGCCTTGGCCTCTCAGAGTGCTAGTATTACAGGCATGAGCCACCACACCTGTTTGGCTACTTTTAAACTAAAACCCCCACTTATACTGAGGAAGCCTCAGGATAGTTCTTCCATACAGTAGGAACGTATACCTGGGTACTGCACAATTAGAGCTTTATGCATCCATGAGCCTTTAAGGAAAGGATGAAGTAGATGCAACATCTAGGACTTCGGGGAATAACAAATCATTCATTGACTTACAACTAAGGACTGATCAGACTTAAAGAATCCAAGCCAGTGTCCAAAGATGAAATGCCTGGACCTCAAGACATATCTTACTCTTTTGTTTACAAAATAAGCTTACCTTCTGTGATAATACCAGCTATCCCAAGCACTCACTATACACCAGACACTGCTATAGTCACTTCTCAGTCTTTACAATAGTCACATAAGGTAGATACTGTTTTTATGTCCATTTCAAAGATGACAAGACTGATGTTCAAGATTGAGTAACTTACCTAAAGTCTCATGTGCAGAGACACATTTTTATACAAGTTAACAAGTCATGAAAATAGATGAGATGTTATGATTTGGAGTCGTTCAAATAAATTGCTTCCTAGAGGTAAGGCTATTTATTGGCAAAATGATTTCTTGGGCTCTGTCCATCCCTGTGGTGTATGAAAATGGTTCTGGGCATGCTGCCACCCATGCAGGGGACCTGGCAAAAACTGCCTTTACCATCCAGGCTTCACCCCTGCCTCATGCCCAGGATTCTAGAAGAGGTGCTATGCAAAATGAGCTCTTGGAGAGAAGCCTGGTTAAATATTGAGCACAGGTCAGTGAAGTCATGGGGACTTTGTCATGGGCTTTGCAGGCTTTTCTTGGGCACATTTCTAATAAAAGAAATCATGAGGTTGTATTTATTTAATTTTTATTTTGAGGTTTCTATGAATCCAGACAGTTCATTTAATTTTTTTCCCTGGAGACTTAATTCTATAGTTAAAGCTTCTGAAAATCAGCCTCTTTCTTCTTTCCTTTTTTCTTTCCTTCCTTCCTCCCCCTCCTTCCCCCCCCACTTCCATTCATTCATTCAGTGAATGTTTATTGAGACCTTGCTAGACTGTTATTCTCAACGAAGCAATGAACAAAACAGACAATCCCCCTGCTCTATAGGGCTAGTATTGTTTTGGGAGGGGGTTTTTGCAGTTTTTGGCTGGGGCTGGGTTTGAACCCACCACCTCCAGCATATGGGGCTGGCGCCCTACTCCTTTGAGCCACAGGCACCACCCAAGCTAGTATTGGTTTTTGCCTTACTTTCTTCCTTATCCTTTTTACGCAGAGGGAGTTTTTCTTTTTGCCATGTTATTAATCTATATGAAAGGATGCTCCCTACTCAGAATTCCAGGGTATGTTATGGTTGTCCACAATGAGTGAGCCTACAGTAATTTTCTTTGTAAACAACTCTCAGGTACCAGGAAACCTCTTGGTGGGTCTGACGTTGGCCCACCCACTTTTCTGCAGAATGACCAATTTGTAAAAAGGTGGGGGTGGTTATAGTTTTTTTGCTTTGACTTCTGCTGTTTTTCCACTTTCACCTGCATGAGCAAGTTTCTTTACTTCTCCTGGTCTCAGTTTGTTCTTTTATAAATTGGGAGTATTTTGTTTGAGAGACCATTTTTGATATCTCAAATAGTGAAATGATTCCAAATTATGGTAAGAATTTGGAATACAGGTTGTGAGCTTTATTTAACTCTTATATAGAGAGTTTCTCTTCTCTGTCATACTTTTGTTATTATTTGAAATAGCTGGTATAGGAAGAGATCTGTAAGGAAGCCTTGGAAATTGAAAGATAGGAAGTTGCTATGTAACTTCCTCTATCTTTCTGTCTGGTATTTTGGGAAGGGTAAATAGAAGCAGGGGAAGGTTGTGAAGGAGCGAGATACAGCATTGTAGGTAGCTGATGAAAAGTTGTGAACAAGGTGGCATGCGGTCGTCTGGCTGTGTGCTGTTGGCTGTTTTCCATGATGGAATTTCATTCACATTGTGGCTTGTTGGCTCTAGCCAGTTGTATAGAGAACACATCAGACAAAACCTTTTCAGTTAGTTGGAAGCCAAGCTGGAGTCTGACCTCATCTCTCTCTATTGTTGGGGATTCTATAGGAAAGGGAGGAGGAACCCCATCACACTGCCCCCGCAACTGCTCACTCATTCCTTTTATCCTTCTTGGTAATCTCAGGGCTACAGAGAAATCAGAAATCAAAAATAGTTTTTTCTCTTGAGGTTTGAGCTCCCTTAATTCAGATGGATGGCATAGGCTCTACCCCATCACAGTGATCCAATTTCATCATCATTGTCCCTCTTTCTTTGCTGGCCTTCAGCTTGGCCACTGTGCCTGTGCTCCTGCCAATATCTTTCTAGGAGCCTGCCTTCTGAGATGACCAAACTCTTCATCTCAAAGTTTATATTTTTGGCTTCTGTTTTCATGACCTTCAAAGACATTTTTACTTGGAAGATAGCTAAAATACATGCTTACAAACACAATAAAGAGAAGTAAGATTTTAATTTTTTAAAAATGCTTTTGAGCTGAACTGGGCACAGTGGCACATGCCTTTAATCCTAGCACTCTGGGAGGCCAAGGTGGGAGGGATCACTTGAGCTCAGGAGTTCAAGACTACCCTGAGCTAGAGCAAATCCCTATCTCTACTAAAAATAGAAAATGAGCTATGCACTGTGGTGGGTGCCTGTATTCCTAGCTACTCAGGAAGTAAGGCAGGAAGATCACTTGAGCCCAGGAATTTGAGGTTAATGTGAGCTAGGCTGACACCATGGCATTCTAGCCTAGGCAACAGAGGAGACTGTCTAAAAAAATAAAAAAACTTCCTTTTTTTTCTTTTTCAACATCCTAGAACTACATGTGTAAAAAAAATACTTTAAATGAAGGAAAATTTCTCACCTCTATCCTTCTAACTCCTCAATTAACTGTTACTATACGTCTTTTTGCTATACATCCTTCTGAATTTTTCCGTGTTTATACAGATAAGTATACTTAGACTATATAAACATAAAATAACTTTTTTGGTTCACACATGAAAAAAGGGCTCATGTATCTATTTTTGGCCAGACATGTTGTATTACTTTCTAAGGCTGCCAAAACAAACTATCACAGGCAGACTGCTTAAAACAATAGAAATTCACTATCTCACAGTTGTGGAGACTAGAATTCTGAAATGAAGGTGTTGGTAGGCCCATGCTCCCTCTCAAAGACTCTAGGGAAGAATCCTTCCTTGCCTCTTTCAGTTCCTAGTGGTTGCCAGCAATCCTTGCCATTCCTTGGCTTCTGGTAGTGTAACTCCAGTCTCTGCCTTCATCTTCACATGGCCATCTTCATTCTGTGTATGTCTTTGCGTGTTCTCTCTTCTTACAAGGACATTTAGAATGGATGAGGGCTGACTCTATGTGTATGACTTCATCTTAACAAACTGCATCTGTGAAGACCCTATTTCCAAAGAAGGTTACATTGTAAGGTTCCAAGAAAGCTATACCATTTGGGAGGCATGCTGTTAAACCCGGTATACACATTTTTGAGGACTTTACATTATCCCATTCTGTTGAATATTCCATAGTTTAACCAGTTTTGGGGGGAGGTGCAGAAATATACCAGGGATAGTCATACACATTTTTTTTATATATGTACTATTATTTCTACACTTGATCTTAGCCAAAAGGCTGAGAAGTGATATGTATACTATTATTTCTATGAGATATATTCTTAGATGTAAAGTAGCTGGGCCACTGTGCATTTAAAATTTTAATGAATACAACCAAATTGTCTTTATAAATGTATACCAGGTTATACTTTCATTAACAGTATAGGCTCGGCGCCTGTGGCTCAAGCGGCTAAGGTGTCAGCCAGATACACCTAAGGTGGCGGGTTCAAATCCCCAGCCTGGCCCGCCAAACAACAATGATGGCTGCAACCAAAAAATGGCCGGTCGTTGTGGCGGACACCTGTAGTCCCAGCTACTTGGGAGGCTGAGGCAGGAGACTCGCTTGAGCCCAGGAGTTGGAGGTTGCTGTGAGCTGTGATGCCATGGCACTCTACCCA
>NW_003852426.1:7633156-7645602 GCF_000181295.1 Otolemur garnettii
CCTTAGGTGTACGTGGCTGGCGCCTTAGCCGGTTGAGCTATAGGCGCCGAGCCAAAATATTTTTCTTCTCAAAAGAAGCTCATGGCTCAGCACCTATAGCTCCAGTGGCTAGGGCTCCAGCCACATACACCAGAGCTGGCAGGTTTGAATCTAGTACGGGCCTGCCAAACAACAGTGACAACTACAAAAAATAGCTGGGTGTTTTGGTGGGCACCTGTAGTCCAGCTACTTGGGAGGCTGAGGCAAGAGAATCACTTAAGTCCAAGAGTTGGAGGTTGCTGTGAACTGTGACACTATAGCACTCTATCAAGGGCAACAGCTTGAGCCTCTGTCTCAAAAAAAAAGAAAAAAAAATACTCATTATATATATATTAGAAATGTTAATATTAATTTTTGCCTTCCATGCAAATATTGGTCAAATCTGTCTAATTTTCTTTGTAGCATATTGGTATATGTCTTGCTTAGGAAGCCTTCCTTGCTTCCAAGATTATAAAAAATTATCCCCTGTGTTTTCCTCTATTTATTATTGTTTTTGTTTTGTTTTGTTGAGACAAGATCTCACCATGTTCCCCAGACTAGACTCAATATCCTGGGCTAAGTGACGTCGCCATCTCAGCCTCCCAAGTTAGCTGGGACTACAGGCGTGTGCCATTATTTTATCTATTTACATCTTTAATCTAGAATTTATATTGCTATATAGTGAAAGGTACGGATCTAATTTTTTTTTTTTACATAGATGGTCATTTATCCCAATATGACTTACTTAACTCATCTTTTCCTCACTGAATTAAAATTTACCTTTACTGGCGGTGCCTATGGTTCAGTGAGTAAGGTGCTGGCCCCATATACTGAAGGTGGTGTGTTTGAACCCGGCCCTGGCCAAACTGCAAGTAAAAATTATCCAGGCGTTGTGGCGGGCGCCTGGAGTCCCAGCTACTGGGGAGGCTGAGGCAAGTGAATCCCCTGAGCCCAAGAGCTGGAGGTTGCTGTGAGCTGTGATGCTACTGCACTCTACTGAGGGCAACAAAGTGAGACTCTGGTCTAAAGAAAAAAATTTCCTTTACTGTGAATTAAATACTCTTATATATAAAATGTCTCTAAAGTTACCATACATAGGGAAAATAGGAAATTATAGCTAAATTGACAGTTCTAATGGCGGGTTAGAACCCAGCTCAGGCCAGATAAGCAACAGTGACAACTGTAACAGAAAAATAGTCAGGCGTTGTGGCAGACACTGGTAGTCCCAGCTACTTGGGAGGCTGAGGCAAGAGAATCTCTTGAGCCCAAGAGTTTAAGGTTGCTGTGAGCTGCACTCTACTGAGGGCAACATAGTGAGACTCTGTCTTAAAAAAAAAAAAAAACTTCATTATGAAATTTTACAAAATATTCACACACAATATTCTCTACATGTTGGCCACCTCTTTGTAAAATTTCATAATAAATACTTTGTAAATAAAAGTATAATTAGCTACAATTTCCCATTTTCCATATGTGTGGTGACTTTTGGGATACCATGTATATACTGGATCTGTTTCCACATTCTTTTTCTGCTTTATTGAGCTTTTTAATTCTCTATATGTATTTGCTATTTGTAGAGGAAATATATATAGATTCCTCTATAAAAACATAAAATCAATTGTCATTATCTGTGGTAGTTGTATTCTGTAAAGTCTCTGAGAACGCTGAATTAGTGAATACTGAGTCATTGCTCTTAGGGGAAATACAGGGTTAGGCTCCTGCAAGCCTTTGCCACATTTTCATCAACCAGTCAATACACAACTTTGTTTTATGTAGCTTGTGTCTAAAGAGACCTTATTTAATGTGTGTTGCTGATTGATTAACCTTAAATTCATAGTCAGCAGCATAATAACTCACGCCTGAACAAAGTGGATCTAATATACATATTTTCTCTAGAAGGCGTATCACAGCCTTTCACATTTAGGAACGCTAGACAGCACTTCAACACCCACATGTGGGTGTTTTTTTATTAATTAACAAATCTTACTTTTTTGGCCTGATGCCCATAGCACAGTGGTTACAGTGCCAACACCGAAGGTTACAGGTTCGAACCTGGCCTAGGCCAGCTAAAACAACTGCAACAACAAAAAAAATAGCCAGGCACTGTGGCGGGCACCTGTAGTCCCAGCTACATGGGGGGCTGAGGCGAGAGAATGGCTTAAAGCCAAGAGTTTGAGGTTGCTATGAGCTGTGGCACTTATGGTACTGTACCAAGGGCAACATAGTGAGACTTTGTCTCAAAAAAAAAGAAAGAAAACCATTTTACTTTTTAGAAAAAGAAGTTTTGGGCTCATAGCAAAATTGAGTAGGGAAAGTACAGAGAGTTCTCATGTACCCTCTGACCCCACAGATGTACAACTTCCCATGGGGGCCATTTTAAGCAGCAAAATCACCATCAAAAGGCACAAAAAATGTGGAAAAACATGGCATTAAATAATGAAAAAGATACTTGTTCACATTTTGAGAAATGGAAGCCATAACATTACTTTGTTCCACCCCACCTGGGATTTGCTGCTCTGTGGATGACTGCAAAAGCACTGCGAATATTGATTTGGGGTTACAAATACATTTTAGGGAATAGGTGAATTCGGAAATAGTAATCTATGAATAATGAGGATTGATTGTACTATTTTTATTATAGTAGCTTTATAGAATGTTTTAGTATTTTTTTTTTTTTGGAGGCAAGAGTCTCACTTTGTTGCCCTTGGTAGAGTGCTGTGGAGTCATAGCTCACAGCAACCTCATACTCTTGGTCTCAAGTAATCCTTTTGCCTTAGCCTCCCGAGTAGCTGGGACTACAGGCACCTACCAAAACACCTGGCTCCTTTTTTTTAGAGTCAGGGTCTCGCTTTTGCTCAGAGCTGGTCTTGAACTTGTGAACTCAAACAGTCTACCTGCCTCAGCCTCCCAGAGTGCTGGGATTACAGACATGAGCCACTGCACCCAGCAGAACGTTTTAGTATTTCATAAAGCAAGTCCCTTATTTCTTTTTCACGAGTTTACTATTTATAACTCTTAAAATTCAATAATAAAAAGAAAATTTGATTAAAAATGAGCAGAGGATTTAAAATAGAGATTTCTGCAAAAAATATACAGATGACCCATATGCACATGAAAAGATGCTGAACTTCATTAGCCAACAGGGAATTAGTGAAATGCAAATCAAATTTGCAATGGAAAGAAAAAAAAGAACACAGTGAAATGCCACCCTTGAGAATGGCTACCATCAAAAAAGACAGTAATAAGTGTTGACAAGGATATAGAGAAAGTGAAAACCTACTTCAGGTGGGAATGTAAAAACGTACAGCAGCTTTGGAAAACAATCTGGCAGTTCTTCAAAAAGTTAGAGTTGCCTAGTAATTCCACTTCTAGGTATATCCTCAAGAGACCAGAAAATGTGTCCATACAAAAACTGATATGCAAATGATTGTAGGACCATTATTCATACTAGTCCCCAGATATACAAAAATGACCCAAATGTCCATCACCATGAATGAACAAATAATGTGATATATCCATGCAATAGAATATTACTCAGCAATAAAAAATGAAGTACTTATGCATGCTGCAACAGGGACGAACCTCGAAACATGCTGAACATTATGCAGTACATGGCCTGACACAAAAGGCCGCATATTTTATGATCCATTTTTGTGCAATATCAGAGTAGTCAAATCCATAGAGAATGAAAATTAGTAATAGCTTAGGGCTGGGGGAGGGGATTGGAATGGGGAGTGGCTACTTATGGGTCCAGGATTTCTTTTTGGAGTGATGGAAATGTTTTAAAATTAAAACAGTGATGGTCGTACAACTGTGCATATACTAAAACCTATAGAAGTAGACTTTTTTCTTTTTCTTTTTTTTTTTTTAAAGACAGTCTCACTCTTGCCCTTGGTAGAGTGCCGTGGCATCATAGCACAGTTTATGTCTAGTCTTCCCCTCCAGGATCATAATATGGTACATTTCTTTCTTTATTCAATCTTATTTCATGTTCTTCAATAAAATTTGTATAGCTTTGCCCTTCTTAGTAAATTTATTATGAATATGATCATTTTCCATTTGAACTTTTGACTGATTATGGCTAGAAGAGTAAAAAAGCTATTGATTTTTATGTATCTAGATATCTGTATCTTATAGTCCACCAACCTTATTAAATTCCAGTACTAATACTTTCTTACTTGCGATTCTTGGACTTTCAGAAAGTACTATCCCCACCTTTTTCTCTTAGTTTCTTTCTTTTTTTTTTTGAGACAGAGTCACAAGGTGTCACCCTTGGTAGAGTGCTGTGGCGTCACAGCAACCTCAAACTCTCGGGCCCAAGCGATCCTCTTGCCTCAGCCTCCCAGGTAGCTGGGACTACAGGCGCCCACTACAACCAGCTATTTTTTGGTTATAGCTATCGTTGTTTGGCAGGCCCAGGCTGGATTTGAACTCACCAGCTCCAGTGTATGTGATTGGCACCCTAGCTGCTTGAACCGTAGGCACTGAGGCCTTCTCTTAGTTTCTTTTTTCTTTTTTTTTTTTTAGTTTTTTGTTTTGTTTTGTTTTGAGACAGTCTCACTTTGTCACCCTCGGTAGAGTGCTGTAGCGTCACAGCTCACAGCAATCTCCAGCTCTTGGGCTAGGGCAATTCTCTTGCCTCAGCCTCCCGAGTTGCTGGGACTATAGGAGACCGCCACAATGCCCGGCTATTTTTGTTGCAGTTGCCACTGCTGTTTTAGCTGGCCAGGGTCACGTTCAAACCTGTCACCCTTGGTATATGGGGCTGGTGCCCTACCCACTGAGCCACAGGCACCGCCCTTAGTTTCTTATTCATTCCTTCTTTTTCTTTCTTAATTTTCCTTCACTAGATTTCTTTCCCCCACCTGCTTTTTTAAGCCATCTCTACCTGGAAATAACCAAGAATATCTAAAGCTCAGAATAAAATTAAATTATAGTTAAAATAATTCTCCTTATTGTTAGGTTCAGAGCTATTTGCTGACAGCCAGTGAAGCATCTTTATACAAATTAGAGGAAGGTACACCTTTCTCCTGATGCTCTTCTCTCATCTCTGTGGGAAAATGTCATAATTAACCAACTCCATTGGACTACGACACATTACTACGGAAAAATGTCGTAATAAGTCTGCAGATCTCTGATATCTGCCATCTTGATGTTCTCTACACAAACATTCACAGTAGTACTGCTAAGGTCTGTAGATTTCCCATCTCACTGCCCCGGTCATTATATTTCACTTCTCCTCACAGTACAACTTCCTTCTTCTGCACAAAGGGCAAAACCAAAACAAACCAGGTCTTTCTCTTCCCAGCCTCTCTCTGGGCACTCTAATCACAATCCAGAATAATCTTCCTAGAATGCCAGAAAACCCTGCTCAAACGCTTCTGGTGGTCCCTCATTTTGTTCTCCATAGGGTCAGACATGCTTCACGCCCTGGAAACCCCTGTCAGTGTCTTCCCCTGGCATCCCCTGTGCTCTTCTCACCTTACCTCAGGAACTCCCTATCACCTCTGTCAGTTCTTTCACAAGACGAGAATACTGGTGTCTCCTCAGAAATAACATGGTGAAAATTGAATGATGGAACATGTGGAAGTGTCTATAACGCAAGGCCTGGCACTTGGTGCATTAGCCGCCTTCCTCCTTCCCCTTCTACCCCAAGTACTTTGGAAACTGAAATGTTGTATAATTGTAACATGTTGTTACAATTATTTATGCCTCATTGTGTGTTCATTACCATAGTTCTTGTATATTGGCAAGAATTCATTATTTTTGACTCCTAATAAGGAACATTTGAAAATATTGGAGAAAAAAATCTACAGTTTTGCAGCCCCTAGTGTGCCACTGGAACCGGTGGCACCATCAGGTCTTCGGCTGCCTCTAGAGGTTCATGGTGAGTGCTGTGGGAAGAGAGTGGGCTGCAGCAGTGTCCTACAGCTGGTAATCTATCTTCAAGCTGACAGGGGCTGAGCTGAGTAAGTGGCAGCTGCCCCAAGTAGACATAGGTATGGACTGCAGGACAGGGAGGATGCTCAGGAGACTGGCCAGGAACAAACACTGTTTTTCCCTGTTACTGCCCTAGAGAAACAAGGATAAAGTGCTTGCTATCAACTACAGAAAATGTTTTGTAGTTAAGAATCAGTTTCCCAACTGTATTCATTTAAAGAATTGACTTCTTTTCAGCCACATTTTAGTTGACTGTTGTCTTTTGTTCTAGGCTCTCTCCTGATTTGGTTTCCATCAGGTTTTAATCAGAACCATCCTCAGAAACATTTTGGATTCAAAATAGAGTTTAAAACAAACACATCTTTTAGAGAACACAGATGAAACCCAGAATGGAAAAGAAAGTAAACAAAAAATAATGAAATAACGTTATGAACAGGACAGTGTCAGAGAGAAGGAACAGAAAGAAGCTGGGAAAGGCTGTGTAGAAGGAAAACCCTGTCGGAGAAGGAGCCATCCTGGGGAAAGTGTCAGGGAGCCAGCAAGGGTCTGGATGGGGGTTCTCCCATTTTTTGACCAATCTGTGGGGTAGAAAGCACCCCCACCCATTTCTGAGCTGTGATAGAGGGCTATCTATGGGCTGGAGCAATACACTTCCCTCCAGTGTTACACTTCCCTGAAAAAGTGCTGTCTCCCCTCTCCGTTTTGGTGCCTTTTTCCTACTCCTTCCACAGTCATCCTGGCACTAACATGTGCTGGTGAACCTAGAGTCCAGATACATAGCAAGGTGTGAGAAGACATGCGTTAGGGCA
Organism: Otolemur garnettii; assembly: GCF_000181295.1. Lineage (NCBI taxonomy): Eukaryota > Metazoa > Chordata > Mammalia > Primates > Galagidae > Otolemur > Otolemur garnettii. Next base: position 7,639,924 of record NW_003852426.1, read on the forward strand.
CATCAGTGTTGGTAGGGTCACCCTTTCTGCCTGCCCTACCCCTATGTGCTATAGACACTTCAGATGTGTGCCTCAGGGGGTTGAAGATGTTGGGAGAACTGTATCTTCAGCCAGAAGTTGCTAAATGTTTTCAAACTATTATGCTTTATTTATTGGTTTGATTTGGGAAATACAGGTACACAAATTAAGGTATTTTCCACCAAGTATCAAAAAGTATATACTGAAAATTATCTCTCTTTCTCACCCTGACTCGTGGGCCCTCCACTACCTCCTCAGTGGCTGCTCGTTTCATATGTACCTTTTCTGAGGTTGCCAGTGTTTGTCACGATTAACTTTGAAAAATTATCACAGCTGGGGGTGGTGGCTCACGCCTGTAATCCCAGCACCCTGGGAGGCTGAGGCAGGTGGATTGCCTGAGCTTACAGAGTTTAAGACAAGCCTGAGCAAGCATGAGACCCCATCTCTACTAAAATTGAAAAACTGAGGCAAGAGGATCTCTTGAGCCCAATAGTTGGAGGTTGCTGTGAGCTATGATTCACAGCACTCTACCAAGGACAACAGAGAGAGATTCTGTCTCAAAAAAACAAATAAATAAATAAATATTATTTATCTTTCTGCTTTATTGGCAAAGCTGCTAGATTTAACTGTGCTCTTTGTGTATCTGCTTTCTCCATGTCCCTTCCTCTCAGACTTTGATTCCTGGTGGACAAACAATAGTAAGCAGAATGAGCTGGAGCCCGTGCCGGCCAACTGCACGGGCTGTGCCCAGAAACTGCCCCTGAAGGTGCTGCTCCTGGAAGATGCCCCAAAGAAATTTGAGAGACTCCATCCTCTGGTGATCAAGGTAAACGAGAAGCCTGATTCTCCCACTGATTGATTATCCATTGAACAGATAGATCAAGCTCTATGAAATTTCTGACATGTGACTTTGTATTTTGTTTTGCTTTGTTTCAAGACGGGACAGCCCCTCTTGTCTGAGGAGATTCAGCACTTTCTATGCCAATACCCTGAGGCCATAGAAGGCTTCACAGAAGGATTTTTCACCAAGTGGTGGCGTTGCTTTCCTGAAAGGTGGTTCCCATTTCCTTACCCATGGTGAGTTTGAAAAGGGGCACTTAGTTTATGTGTGGGAAAGGTGAAGAGCAGTAACACTGACACAACAGTGATAACTAACACTCAGAGCTGCCATGTGCCCAGCATGTGGTAAGCACTTTACAATACACTCTTCATGTTAGATGACAGGAGCTCGCTAATAACCAGTGATGAGATGTAAAGGGGATGAATGGAAAAGGTGTGTCACAAGGAGGGACACCAAGATTGCCTAATAGAATCATACTTTATTTCTAAGTTATTTCTAAGTATGTGTTTAGTACTTTGTGTAGAACACAACCTAAATGTCAAGGTTGGAAAAGGGTGCAAAGAATAGGAGAACTGTATTTCTTGGTGCTTGTTTGTGGCAAGCAGTGTGCCTTGGTGTTTAGTATCTGTTGCTCATTGGTGAAACTCATAATGGCTCTGGGAAGAAGGAATGATTATTGCTATTTTTCAGATGTGCAAGTAGGAACCAGAGAGGTTAAGTAACTTCCCCAACGTCACCCAGCCAGGATTGATACTCAGATTTGTCTTCCTATTCCTGTGTCCTGCAAAAGACTGATCCATTCTTTGGGGTTAGGATTGCTCTCTAGCAACAAACTGAAAGGCAGTTTCCATTTTAGAACTGTTCCAAAAGAGAATTAAAATGGCTTTCTCAGGCTTTTTGTTAGATAATTTCCCAGGGCTTCCGCCTTTCTTGAATGTGCTGTTTATCTGAGGTATGCCATTCTGCCTCAGAAGGGTCTTGATTTTTGTTCCTTCTTACTTCTCTCTCCTTCCCTTCCCTCCCTGGCCTGCTGTTACTTCAGTCTCTTTTCCAAGATAGAATGATAGATTATTTCCTTCCTTCCTCTATATGTTGTTTTAGCTGCACTTTATAAACACTCCACCCACATGTACAAATTGTGGCTGTAGAGTTTATGCTTGTGATAATTCATTGACTTGGCACAAGTATTCTTCAAAGACTTAGAATTAAAGATACTCTCCTGATATTTTTCCTCTTTACCCACCACCCATAGTTTCCCCACCCTGCTCAGCTTTCTGTTAGTGATGGAGGTAGGCTGGCTTTCTCAGTTTAATGACTTTTTTTGTTTCAAACTTTTACAGGAGAAGACCTCTGAATAGTTCACAAATCTTACGTGAGCTTTTTCCTGTTTTCACTGACCTGCAATTTCCAAAAGATGCTTCTTTAAAAAAGTGTTTCCTTCTTCACCCAGAACCTGTTGTGGGGAGTAAGGTAGGAAATTTTGAGAGGACTTGAATCTAGAATTTTCCTCATTTGGGACCTGAACTGATGTCATAATCAAGGCCTTCTCTGCATATCAACTTAGGGAACACCCTGTGTAATCTCAGCTTCTCCCTCCTGCTGCTGGACCCACTCTGTCATGAAGGCATGTTTCCAGAAAGTCTAGTCAGCAAATCCGTCTCCACCCTTAATACCTGGGGGGATGCTATTTTACTTTAAAGAAGTAGAATCCTAAAATTTGAACAGACTTGAGTGTGCAAGTTAGTCTAACTTTTCTACCTCAGAGTGGAAAGTAGATAAAGTAGAAATGAATAGCATGTAAATAAATAGCCCAGCCTTTCATTTTGTAGATAAGGAAACTGAGCCTCAGAGAGAGTAAGTAATTTACCTGAGGACACAGAGCAAGTTGGTAGGAGGTCTTCTCCCACCCCCATCCCCATCTCTAGGTTGTCTTTCCTCAGAAATAAGAGGAAATGAGAGAATGCTTGGGAGCCTGGGGGGCATTTATTAGGCAGACAGCCCAGAGGGATGGAAAGTCCCCTCGCACTCCCCTCATTTCCCACCTCAGTCCAGGGCCAGGTGTCCAGAGGCCAAATTTCCTTCTCTGGGGGCCAGTGAACTGAGAGAGCTGTTAAAGGTTTGTGTCTCTTTACTGTTCTCTGAATCGCTCCTTTGTTGAGTGTCATTTCTCAGGAAGGTTTTTGAACTTGAGTTGATTTGGAAGAATTAAAAGGATGTTTTTTTGTCAAAAATTGAAATTTCCCAAACCATGACCCCCACCACCACCTCTGGATTGTGATTTCAATCTCATGATACTATTATTTGGCTTCAAATTTGCTGAATCGTGTTAAAGGAATTTGAAAGCATATAAAAACAATCATTTTGTCTAGAAGTGAGAACCTCTGTCTGCCAGCACTCGGGTGGAGATGCTGGATTCATGCCCCAGATTTTAAAGACGTTTATCCTGCTGTCCCCAGCTAGAATTCAGGGCCGTCTTATGATTTCATCTTCATAATTATGATATAATTCTGGGTGAGGGCGTTTATCTTTTTCTCAGTTTTCCCACTTGAATACTGAGGTTAATTTCACCACTCTGATTAATACTAGGGAGCCTAGCTGAAGAAGTAAATTCTTCGAGCATCTCTTGGCCCAAGCTCTTGTTTCTCCCCTGCCTTGTTACCCCAGCTTGTTCTCCACAGCTCTGGGCAAGTCATGTGTCTGTGGGACCAAAATCCAAAAGTAGCCTTGAGTTGGAAGATGAGAATTGCAGACCTGGTGTACTGAGGAGAGAGGCAGGGCACTCCAAGGCCCACATTACCCATTGCACGGTGCTACCTAGGGCTGGCCCACACCATTTTGCTGTCTTTTTCTTTCCATCTTCGGTATGGAGGAACATGATACCACCCCATCTTGAGCCTGTGTTAAAGGGGGATACATCCACTTGTTTTTGGCCCTCTAGGATTTTTTTCAAGACTATTTAGATGTTAGGGCTTCTGCCAGTATTAGCACCAGTCCAGACACCAGGCCTGTCCCTATCACCATAGGAGCTGGTGAAATGGCTGTGGTTTTGCAATGGAAACAGAATCATGGCCAGGGCCTATGACAGCAGGAGAGAGACAGGAGAGAAAACCCAAGACTCTGGAGGCCCTAAGTAGTGAAGAGAAAACTAGGGTGTAGCCCTGGGAATCAGACACATGGCACCCTCCTACCCCTGCTTTGTGTGAACACAGAAAGAGTTTCCCTGAAGCGTAGGAGCTAGGAAGGGGCTGAGGAAGGGAGGCCCCAGGAGTTTTCTCTCACGGTGTAAGGAGCCAAAGTAAGATCTACCTCCTTTTATCCTATTCCTGCTTTGTCCTAACCTCCTCCCCTGTATTCACAGCCTCTTGCTTGGCATATAGAAGGTTGCACTTAATGCTCGTTGCTGGCAGGAATATGCCCTCAGGGGTACAGTGGTTACCTGCCCAGGTGCACATGCTGCTTGTCTCCTTAGTCTTCAAAATTGGGGCCAGTCCTAGTGTCATCAGTTGTGTGTGTATGTGTGTTTGAGATAGAGTCTTGCTCTACCACGCAGGCTAGAGTGCAATGGTGTCATAACTCACTGCAACCTCAAACTCCTGAGCTCAAACAGTCCTCCTGCCTCAGCCTCCTGAGTATCTGGGACTACAGGCATGCACAACCATGCCTAGCTAATTTTTCTATTTTTGGTAAAGATGGGGTCTCACTCTTGCTCAGGGTGGTCTCAAACTTCTGGCTTCAAACAGTCCTCCTACCCTGGCTTCCCAAAATGCTAGGATTACAGGCGTGAGCCACTGCACCTGGCCTGTCATTAGTTTTTAATCAGTAGCATGGCATATCTGCTTGTGTGGGGCTTGCCAGACATTGTAAACTTAAATGTGCTGCTGTGCAATTCTTACCAGAACCCTAGTGGTGAGAAATAATATTCTATTAAAGGTAGGTAGATCATCTATCTATCTAAAAAGTCTGGATCAAACCAGAGCCTTAAAAGATTGTATACATAGACCATCATGTGTTAGCTTCTGCTAGAACTACTTTTGTTAAAGTACAGTTAGGTTTTTTCTTTGGCTTACTTTGAATCTGTGGCTAGAAATAGTTGCAAATTGAAAGCTCATGGGATCTTCTCTAGGACATTTATTTAGTTAGTTAGTTACCAAGTCTTGCTCTGTCACTTAGATGAGAGCACAGTGGCCTAGTGCACTGTAACTTTTGAACTCCTAGGCTCAAGCAATCCTCCTGCCTCAGCCTCCCAAGTAACTGAGACTACCACATGCACCACCACACTCAGTTAATTTTTCTTTTTTTTCTTTTTTTTGTAGAAAATGGAGGTCTCACTATGTTGCTCAAGCTGGTCTCAAACTGGCCTCAGGCAATCCTCCTTCTGTGGCCTCCCAAAATGCTAGGATTATAGGTGTGAGCCACCACGCCTGACCTGTTATTGAGGATGTCGCCCACTAAATCACATAGTGCCTCTAGGAAAACCCGTAAAAGAGATTTTACCCTGCTCTCAGTACCAAGAGATGACATTCTTAGGAGGAACTAGTTTGGTTTTGTCTTTTGGACGTAATTGCAGATTTTGTTGTTGGTTCTGTTTTCCTCTTTGTTTAGGCTAGGACCTTAGCTATATGGATAAGCATTTTTGTGTATTAAACCCCCGGGTTGGCTCGGCGCCTATAGCTCAACCGGCTAAGGCGCCAGCCACGTACACCTAAGGTGGCGGGTTTGAATCCCCAGCCCGGACCGCCAAACAACAATGACGGCTGCAACCAAAAAATAGCCGGGTGTTGTGGCAGGCGCCTGTGGTCCCAGCTACTTGGGAGGCGGAG